>NC_047586.1:2235000-2472500 GCF_011004845.1 Esox lucius | reverse complement strand
TAAGTAAAGTTAAGGCATAAATGTTACTTTATTGAGGTTAAGGTTAGTGTTAGTGTTAGGTTTAGATTAGGGTTAGGTTAAGGTTAGGGTTGAGTTTAGATTAGGGTTGGGTTAAGGTTAAGGTTAGGGTTAGGTTTAGGGTTAAGATTAGGGCAAGGGAGCATGCAATTTCTATTTTCTGGTCCCCACGAGGATAGCCATGCAAACTTGTGTGTGTTAGCGTGTGTGTGCATTACCTCCAGCAGAACCACTATATGAGGATGTCGGACCATCTGGTGTATACGAGGTTCTCTCTTCATATTCTTCAGCACGTATGAGTCCTGCCTGGCTTTCTTCTTATCAATCACCTTGATGGCCACCTGAAACAGATACAATACAGTTAACACTGTCGATACAACATAATTAACACTGTTAATACGACACAGTTAACACTGCCAATACAACATAATTAACACAGTTAATACGACACAGTTAACACTGTCGATACAACATAATTAACACTGTTAATACGACACAGTTAACACTGTCGATACAACATAATTAACACTGTTAATACGACACAGTTAACACTGTCAATACAACAGAATTAACACAGTTAACACTGTCAATACAACACAGTTAACACTGTTAATACGACACAGATAACACTGTTAATTTGACACAGTTAACACTGTTAATACAACACAGTTAACACTGTTAATTTGACACAGTTAACCCTAACAATACAACACAGTTTACAATGTCAATACAACACAGTTAACACAGTTAACCCTATTAATATAACACAGGTAACTTTGTTATTACAACACAGATAACACTATTAAAACAACACAGCTAACACTTTTAATACAGAACTGTCAACACTGTTAACACAACACAGTTAACGTTGTTAATACAACACGGTTCACACTGTTAAAACAACAGTCAACACTGTTAACACTATACAGTTAACACTGTTTATTCAACACAGTTATAACACAGGGATATACTATTATCCCTCTTATTGTATTATAGGGATTACATTCCCTAGAGTGTGTCAATGAGTCTCTGTCATTGGAGTTGTAGAACGCCGGCGTGTTGCATGAATGCATTACAGAAACCCAGACCCACCTCTGTTAATACTCAGCACTGGTTAGTGACCTCCGGTCAACAGGTCAACACCTATAAGGTGAGTATGGCCATCGCTATAGTGACCACATCAAATACACAGCCAAGAAGTCAGAGACTCACACACACACACACACACACACCTTTTCTCCGGTGCTGATGTGCAGGCCCTCCATGACCTTTGCGAAGGAGCCCTTGTTGATCATCTTCCCCACCAGATATGACCCCACCCGTTTGGTGTGAGGGAAGCTGCGCAGCAGTTCCCTGGGCGCCTTCAGAGAGGGCAGCGCCAGCATGTCTCTGCCCAGCTCGGAGGCCTCCCGCTGGGGCACAGCGACACTGAACTCCCCCTCTGGCTCCTCACGCTCTGCGGTCGGCATCATGGCTAGCGTGGCTCACCGCCGGCACACACGGCTATGGCCTCCTGACACTCCGTCACACACTCATAGGCGTTCCTACACACACTTGTATGCATGCTCCCTCCCTCACACACACACACACACACACACACAGACTCCAGAGAGACACGGCGGCGTGGAGGAAGGGGCTTCCTCTTCTGGACAGGTACGAGTCTGTTTACATCCAGCAGGTAAATAACGATCCCCCATCCAGTTCAGAGAAACAGTCCTCTACTTCCTTCTTCTCCTTTCTTGTCTTTGTATTTCCCTCTAACAGGATCTGGTGCCGCTCTCGCTCCGTCTCCGTCGTTCCTCCCACCTCTCTCTGTCCCTCTCTCCTGGTCTGCCACCTCTCTGTCTCTTTCTCTGTGGTGGTTAGCGGATGATTAACCGACTGCTCCCAGGTCAGAGCAGGAGACATCCTACACCGTAATTATACCCCCCCCCAACACACACACAGCTCCACACAAACACACACACAAAACACACATACTCAATGCACACAAAATCATCTTTATTCCCTTCTCCTTAACCTAAATAACATAACCTTCATATCCCATCTTAACCAGCCACAATGCCTAAATCTAACTTTAAACCTAACCATAATGCCTAAATCTAACCCTAAACCTAACCATAATGCCTAAATCTAACCCCTAAACCTAGCCATAATGCCTAAATCTAACCCCTAAACCTAGCCATAATGCCTAAATCTAAATCTAAACTTAAACCTAACCATAATGCCTAAATCTAAACTTAAACCTAACCATAATGCCTAAATCTAACCCTAAACCTAACCATAGTGCCTAAATCTTACTCTACACCTAACCATAGTGCCTAAATCTAACCCTAAACCTAACCATAATGCCTAAATCTAACCCCTAAACCTAACCATAATGCCTAAATCTAACCCTAAACCTAACCATAATGCCTAAATCTAACCCTAAACCTAACCATAATGCCTAAATCTAACCCTAAACCTAACCATAATGCCTAAATCTAACCCTAAACTCAGCCAGTCACTCAACCAGCCAGTCAGTCAGTTACTCAGTCATTCAGTCATGTTGTCAGTCACACAGTCAGTCTCTCAGTCAGTCTCTCACTCAGTCTGTCTCTCAGCACCTCACTCTTGCATGTGGACAGCCTCATTGACACTCACTTGGCCATTTTCTCTTCTCATCAAGACAAGAAGGGCTCGATTATTCTCAGCTGATGAAAATATGTAGTATATTCTGTACTGTATATAAATACTTATAGTAATTGTACAGTATGTTGTGTGTGTGTATATATATATGTATATGTATATGTGTGTCTATGATGTGTCTGTGTGTCTGTGTGTGTGAATTAATAAGATCTCCTGAGTCTTATTAAAATACCTCAACCATTTCAGAAGGGCTTTTACCTCAGTGTGTCTTTGTGTGTGTGTGTGTGTGTGTGTGTCTCTGTGTGTTTCTCTGTGTGTGTGTGTGTGGGTGTGTGTTGCATTGTAGGAATGCTTCCAGAGCAGAGCTGTAGTTGGCTGGTGGCTGTTGCTGTGGTCACATTAGAGCCCTTCACTACTTCCTGACTCCACAGGTCTGAAGCATGCACATACATAAACACACATACCCCCCCACACACATACACACACAAACACATACACACACACACTTGCACACACACTTAAACACACACATGCTTACACACTCACACAGAACACACAAATGGATGCACACACACACGCAAAGCACACATAGAATGGATGCACAGACACACACACAAATGGGTGTACACACACACACACACACACACTCACACACGCACACAAACACAAAACACACAAATTGATGCACACACACGCACTTGCACACCTCCCTCTCACGGCTCCCTGCCCTCTGCACAGTGTTCAATCCCTCCTAGTGTTACCTCCGGCCTTATAATAAATAAACACACATTTTCTATATAAGTGAATGTAAAAAAACAGAAAAAGCCCTAGAGCCCGGCTGTCTGGTTGGATTCAACATGTCAACAAAATGTGGATAATGTTTCAGAAGTGATGCACAAAGATCACATGATTATTTTCAACTGATTCTGAGGTTGAGAACATGAATCATTTTCAGTTGTGTCTTCCAGACCTCAGTAACAACAGAATGAGCTCCAGAACGAGACTGTCTGCTTGTCTCACTCTGCCCTCTGCTGACTCACATATACCACTGCATTCTGTCACCCTACATGCATCTCTCTTCCCCATCTCTTTTTTCTCTGTCTAACCTTAGTGCTGCTGTAGGACATTATGAATGTGTGTGTGTGTGTGTGTGTGTGTGTGGGGGGGGGGTGGCAGTATTAGACAAACATGTGGAATTGTTCCGTTTTTTTGCCAAAAATCTGATGAAAACCCTACAACACTACCCCTCCTCTTCTCACTACCGTCCTTCCTCTTCACACTACCGTCCTTCCTCTTCTCACTACTGTCCTTCCTCTTCTCACTACTGTCCTTCCTCTTCTCACTACTGTCCTTCCTCTTCTCACTACCGTCCTTCCTCTTCTCACTACTGTCCTTCCTCTTCTCACTACCCCTCCTCTTCTACTACCGTCCTTCCTCTTCTCACTACTGTCCTTCCTCTTCTCACTACTGTCCTTCCTCTTCTCACTACTGTCCTTCCTCTTCTCACTCTCTTCATCTCTCTTCCTTAACTCTGTCTGATACAATGACCAACATGATAGCTAACATCCCACCTGTTTTATGAGTCACGGACAGTTTGAATCTTTTCTTCTTGACAACACAGACAGTTTGTATCTAGTCAGAATCCAGTTCTTCTTAACAACCCAACAGGGACAGAGAGATCCAGTGTGTGGGAGAAATAGAAAAAGAAAGCAAGCTAGAGATTAAGAAAGGGAGAGAGTGAGACAGAGGGAGAGAGCGACAGGGAGACAGAGGGAGAGAGCGACAGGGAGACAGAGGGAGAGAGAGCGACGGGTATAGAGAAAAAATAGAGAAAATAAAGTAGTTATAGAATGGCCAATAAAGCATTTGAGTTGAAATTGAATTGAAAATCCAGAATTGGGAGGAGCCAAATCAAGAAAACACACCCCCAGCCGTTAATGCAGACCTTGTGTGTGTATGTGTGTGTGTGTATGTGTGTGTGTGTATGTGTGTGTGTGTAGGGAGGGGGGTTGGCACTCCACTCCAAATTGAAATGTTTGAGGAGCGTGTTGGAAGGTGATGACAGGAGAGAAGTGAACCAGGGGTTTCCTCCAGATGTCTCACACACACACACACACACACACACACACACACACACACACATACATACACACACACACACACACACACACACACACTCAAAACCTAAAGGATCTGCTGCACATTTAGATTTAATAAGTCCCTCAGTTAGCCTGAGGGTAGGAGGAGAGGGAGAGGGGGAGGAAGAGGGGTGAGGAAAGTGGGAGGAGAGTAGGATGGAAGTCCTAAAACCCATTGCCTCAAAGGACTGACAGAAAGAGAGATGGACAGACAGATGTGAAATGAGAAGTAAAGAGAGAAGTTGGCTTAGAGGGGATAAAGAGAGGTGAAATGACAGAGAGAGAGAGGTGGAGAGAAAGAGGTGGAGAGAAAGAGGTGGAGAGAAAGAGGTGGAGAGTCTGTCAGACCTGGGCCCTTACAGTGAATTCAAACACTCCAGTCAGTTATAGATAATATCTACATAGGACTTAATGTAGGGAAGAGTCCACTGAGTTAGCTGGTCTGGGGCTTTGTTCACATTTGGCACAATACCACACAGCTATCTGCTGTCTCCCTCTCTGACTGAAAGATTGAAACATTCTCAAAACAATGTCGTCTACTAATGGCTGTTCTTAAAACATGCTCACATGCACACACACACACACACACACACACACACACACAGAGTAAAGTCAATTGAACATTCCCCATGTTTCTGACCACAGTACTTACCACTTCCTCTGTTATTCTCAGACCAAAAAGAACAGAAATATAAAAACTATTCATACAATTTACTATTTGTGCTCTTCTATTATTCATACAATACTCCCATTTCTACGATTCTGCAATTCATACTATTCTACACCACTCTACTAGTCACAGGTTTACTAGCCCTACAGGACGACTCCATAAGCCTTGAAAAATAGGAAGAGAGAGAGAAAGAGAGTGAGAGAGAGAGAGAGAGAGAGGGGAAAGAAAGAGAGGCCTTGGACAGAAGGAAGGGAGGAGAGTGGTAGAGAGAGACTGAGAAAAAATTACACTTTAGTGGACAGAATACATTTTATATATTTTTCTTTGCTTAGTGGCGTACATACAGCATCACATCCCCTATTGGCCTATGAAGTCCTCCGGATCTGGAGTCAGAAGACGGTTCTGTGATGTCACAGATAAAACTGTCACTGCATGTCAGTTCTATAGTAAATCTGACTGTGTCTGACCTATTTAAATTCCAGTCAGTTCTATTGAAAATCTGACTGTGTCTGACCTATTTGAATTCCAGTCAGTTCTATTGAAAATATGACTGTGTCTGACCTATTTGAATTCCAGTCAGTTCTATTGAAAATCTGACTGTGTCTGACCTATTTGAATTCCAGTCAGTTCTATTGAAAATCTGACTGTGTCTGAACTATTTTAATTCCAGTCAGTTCTATTGAAAATCTGACTGTGTCTGACCTATTTGAATTCCAGTCAGTTCTATTGAAAATCTGACTGTGTCTGACCTATTTAAATTCCAGTCAGTTCTATTGAAAATCTGACTGTGTCTAACCTATTTAAATTCCAGTCAGTTCTATTGAAAATATGACTGTGTCTGACCTATTTGAATTCCAGTCAGTTCTATTGAAAATCTGACTGTGTCTGACCTATTAAAATTCCAGTCAGTTCTATTGAAAATCTGACTGTGTCTGACCTATTTGAATTCCAGTCAGTTCTATTGAAAATCTGACTGTGTCTGACCTATTTAAATTCCAGTCAGTTCTATTGAAAATCTGACTGTGTCTGACCTATTAAAATTCCAGTCAGTTCTATTGAAAATCTGACTGTGTCTGACCTATTTAAATTCCAGTCAGTTCTATTGAAAATCTGACTGTGTCTGACCTATTTAAATTCCAGTCAGTTCTATAGAAAATCTGACTGTGTCTGACCTATTTAAATTCCAGTCAGTTCTATTGAAAATCTGACTGTGTCTGACCTATTTAAATTCCAGTCAGTTCTATTGAAAATCTGACTGTGTCTGAACTATTTTAATTCCAGTCAGTTCTATTGAAAATCTGACTGTGTCTGAACTATTTTAATTCCAGTCAGTTCTATAGAAAATCTGACTGTGTCTGACCTATTTGAATTCCAGTCAGTTCTATTGAAAATCTGACTGTGTCTGACCTATTAAAATTCCAGTCAGTTCTATTGAAAATCTGACTGTGTCTGACCTATTTAAATTCCAGTCAGTTCTATTGAAAATCTGACTGTGTCTGACCTATTTGAATTCCAGTCAGTTCAATTGAAAATCTGACTGTGTCTGACCTATTTAAATTCCAGTCAGTTCTATTGAAAATCTGACTGTGTTTGACCTATTTAAAACATGAGTAAAATAATCTTTTTTTTTGTTTCTCAGCAGTTGTCCTAAAGAAACCAAGCCTAAACCCAAAAGAACAAGCAACATGAGGTTGAAGCTCAGTGGCTTTGAAAAACTCTTAGAAATGTCAGAGCCGAGGAAGGAATGTGTAGAGGAACCTAAAGGTTGACCAGTTTATAAGACACTTTGGCCAGCAGCGGTCAGACAGAATCTAGAAATCTCAGCAAAACAACAGGGTGGAATTTGGAACAGGATGACCAGGTGAGCAGTGACAGCAGGCGTTACCAGGTGGAACTTACATCAGCAATACGAGCAGCTGAAATTTAGACAGATTGTCCTGAGGTGTGATCCAAGGACTCAGGTTGTCCTAAGATTCAACAGGATGTTAGAAGGAGGATTCTTAAGATTCCTGTGATTTTTCTTGGATTCCTGTACAAGCTCTTCTTCTGCTCCTCCTCTTTGTCACAGTGGAAGCCGGTTTGCTCACCAATGAACTTATAGCTAGTTGTTGCAATGTGATACAAAGGTTTTTCAATGGGATGAAAATGTCCTTATGTTGATGAACTGTGTCAATGTTGTCATCACTAATATTACACATCCAACATTACATTTCCAGTGTAACACACATCAATGCTCAGCCTCCAGTCAACCAAAGACCACCTTCTGAAGAAGAGCCAAAGGTGAGCGGACGAGGACACACAGTTGCCTTAGGGGCTTCCCCTGATCTCAAAATGTTCACTTGAGGATGGAGATTACCACTGAGGAGACATGAAACGAAAGAAGGAGACTAATGGTGCTCACAGGTTTGGCAGCCAAAGTTTGGCACAGCTGAACATGTAATGAGGACATAGGATGCAAGGAAATGAGGAATGAGATAATCTATTTATCACCTCTCTTTCATAACTTGGTGTTGAGGTAATGTTGCTCATCTCTCTCCCTCTCTTTCATAACCTGGTGTTGAGGTAATGCAGAGTTAGGCTTTTCACTGTGAATAAAATGAGAATTAAAATGTGGGCCCCCAAGTGGCTCAGTGGTGTAACGCAGCTTGTAAAAAGACAGCATTGTAGGAAAGCTCTGCTGCCAATTGTCAAAGACAATACTTAAATCCTAAATTTGTCCAGCTACTTTTGAACTCAGTGAACATGTGTGAAAAACTATACTTCAATTATTTTCTGTGCAAATACCTTTTTTAAGCATACATGGAACAACAACTGTTAGTAAGTTTCTGTAGAACAATCTCTGTTTTAAATGCATCTCGAATGAATGGTTATTGTCTCCATCTCAACAACTGAGTCTCAACAGCACAGTGTTCCATTGTTGACACTTCCTGGTTCACAGAGCTGTATGTCCAATCATTCAATCAGGGTGAAGCTGCTGTTTATACATTAAAGGTGTCGGACCAAGACCTTAACTGTAAACATACCATTTTACAACCATGTGAGTGTGTGTGTGTGTGTGTGTGCGTGCCTGTGTTAATTGTGAGGTTTTAGGAACAGCCATTAGTAGAGGTAATAAAATATTCCCCAACACCCTGACACCTCGCCAAATATTCACTAAACTGTAACTCCCTCTCTGTCTGTACCTTCCTCTCTCTCAAACTCTCTCTCTTTACCACTCTCTACCTCTCTACCACTCCACCTCTCTCTCTTTACCACTCTCTCCCACTCTACCACTCCACCTCTCTTTCTACCATTCCATCTCTCTACCTTTCTCCCTGTACCTTTCTTTACCTTGCTCTCTCCTCACTTTTTACCTCTTTCTCTGGCCTTTTCTCTCTCTCATATCTTATCATATTTTAACTAATTAAGTTAACTATTAAATATTTCCAGTCGAGAATAGTTCTAGATCCTTCTTTCTTTCTTTTGCCTCCCTCCCTCCCTAACCTGTAGTCTTGTATGAAGTGCTAACTGGGTCTTTTTATGAGGAGGAAACAGACGGGAACAGCAGGCGTGTGTTTTCAGAGAACTGTTAAACACACTCACACACTCACATACATACACACAGAAAAACAAATACATGCACACACACACATTAACACATACAAACACAAATACACACACGCACACACACATTAACACACACAAACACAAATACACACACGCACAGACACCCATTAACACATACAAACGCAAATACACACACACACACACACATACACACACACTAACACATCCAAATGCAAATACACACACACACATTAACACATACAAACGCAAATACACATACACACACACTAACACATCCAAATGCAAATACACACACACGCATTAACACATACAAACGCAAATACATTTTCCGAAGGGAAAATACTTTGTTATTAATTACAACCTGGTTATTGATGAGTGGCCCGTCAAGCTGTTACCTTCTGCCACCTCATTAGGATGTGTGTGTGTGTGTGTGTGTGTGTTGTAGAAGGGGTAACTTTGTCATTAAGGTAAAAAATCTGTTCTCAATTGTTGTGGATTTCTTGTCTTAATTTGAACATTAAAGCATGTAGGCCCAACCACACAAACACACACTCCACACACACACAGGAACCATGCCACCACCCCCCCCCCCCTTCCTCATTTCCCACAGCTGTCAGCTGGAGGGGTTGACGCTGCCTGAGGGAGAGGACGGGTGAGAAGGGGTGAGGACGGGTGAGGAAACGAGGAGTAAAGATAGAGTCAAACCAAAACCAGATGGGAGGAAGGATGGCACACAGGTCCTTCAGCTCTACTTCTACCACTACAACAACTACTACTAATCCCTTAACTACTACTACTTCTATTATTACTGCTACTAGTTCTACTATTATTACTACTACTTCTATTATTACTGCTACTAGTTCTACTATTATTACTACTACTTCTATTATTACTGCTACTAGTTCTACTATTATTACTACTACTTCTATTATTACTGCTACTAGTTCTACTATTATTACTACTACTTCTATTATTACTGCTACTAGTTCTACTATTATTACTACTACTTATATTATTACTGCTACTAGTTCTACTATTATTACTACTACTTCTATTATTACTGCTATTAGTTCTACTATTATTACTACTACTTCTATTATTACTACTAATGGTTCTACTATTACTACTACTAGTTCTACTATTACTACTAGTTCTACTATTACTACTATGAGTTCTACTATTACTACTACTAGTTCTACTATTACTTCTACTATCATTACCATTACAACTATTACTACTACTGCTATCATAACTACTTCTTCTAATACTACTTCTTATACTACTACTATCTAATGATTACAAATATTTATTTCCCTCTCTACCAAAGTCAGTGCTGGTAAATGAGCAAGGAGGGATTAAATGCATTATTTGACCTAAGTACAGGACTCACCCAGAAAGCAACATGGACAGGATGATGTTCTGAAGACCACAGGGGAATAATTCAGAATGTTAGCTGGCGTTGGTCTGCCAGCAGATCGTGGCTTGGAAGGATACTCATCCCATTACCATCCAACATCTAAACATACCATTTCATAATATTATGCTACACTTTGTATTATGCTACACCAGTTGTAATACATCTGTTTTGCCATGATAGGAAATTGTGTGTATGTGTGTTTGTGTGTGTGTGTGTGTGTGTGTTGCTGGATAATGACTAGGGATTATTAACCCTGTTCTCTTTCATTACAAAGTGTTAAAATTGTCAGACACTTACTGGTGTTAGCTTATGTGAGGGTGTGTGTGTGTGTGTGTGTGTGTGTGTGTGTGTGTGCTGTATGCATCTGCGTTAGTGGAAGTGTGAGGGGTTTGTGTTTAAGAGAATTCTCTGTCATTACTGAATGTTGTTAATAGCACACCTCGTTCTCCAGACTACATTAGCTCGTTAAACTGCTACGTAAACAACTGAGACTGTGTCGAGTTTGACACAAAGTCTGTCCTGTTTCTTGTTGTTTATGGTTCATGTAATGTTAAGTAGAAATCTAGAATGCTGTGGTTGACTATTTGGTAGAGTTGATGAATGACGAGTACATTTCAGTGTTGCTGGAATCGATTGTTGCATTGAGTTACAGAACAATGAGCAGTTCCAGAATGTTTAATGAGTTCTAACATATATCATAACTCTCTGATGAACATGGCAACGCCACTTCATGTAATAATTCAAATAGCCCCACCCTGATAATTGATACCTATGCTAATGTTAAGTTATATTTGTATGTATTTATAACCAGGGATGGGCAATATTTATTTTACAAGTATTTAAAATATGTATTTAATAAACAAAATAGTCTTTTGTAATTTGTATTTGATAGGGTTGATGAAAATTGCTTCATATTTTGTATGAAAATACTTTAGTGTTCTCTATTATGTAGTGTAAAATACTTTAGTGTTCTCTATTATGTAGTGTAAAATACTTTAGTGTTCTCTATTATGTAGTGTAAAATACTTTAGTGTTCTCTATTATGTAGTGTAAAATAATTTAGGGTTCTCTATTATGTAGTGTAACATACTTTGTGAGAAGTAACATCATAAAAATACTTCCTCTGATAGGTGCTCAGTAATTTGCCCAGACTTTGAGATCGGAACAGAAAATGGATCCATACCCGAAGAAGAAGGTCAAGGTGAGAAACGTGTAGGATGCCTGCTTTCCAATGATTTTTAGCATAAATAGCAAAAAAAATGTACGATTGATGTTAAGTTTTGGTTTTTCTTTTAGTAGCATAGGCCAAATTGTTTACCAGTTTATGTAATATCCTAGCTAACTCTTTGACCCCAAGTAGCGGCCCTCACAGTTAACGTTAGCTTGCTACTTTCAGCCTGTTAAGTTTTCGTTGGTTGTACACAAAAACAAAACAAAAAAAGTGTTTCAGTGTTGTACAACATTACATTATACACTCCCTCTCTCACACACACCCACACACTCACTCAATCAATCACATGCTAACTCTCACCCACACTCACACATAAGTTTGACTGTTTTTAGTAGAACTTTTGAACTGTTTTGGAATACCTGGCCTATAGTATACTCTACTGTAGAATTCTCTATTGGAGTTTAAGTAAATCTTCTTACTACACTATTAATGTTTTTGTGTCCTCTATACCTGTATTCTGAGGCTCTCAATAGATTCAGTGGTTGGATTTGGGTTAATACTCCTTGACAAGTTCTGTTGCTACCTTCTGACCAAATTATGAATTACTTAGAAACTAGTTGCTATGAGTAAAGGTGTCATCAGTTGTCTTCTTATGAATGACTTGTTTGTCATTGAGTCAATGTTGCTGATGCAAAGTAGGCCCTTCATTACCAAACACCAAGTAATTAAATTAGAATACAATTATGATTCATTAGAAAACTGTTAGTTTAACATTAAACTGTTGATTACTTTAAAACTAACCTTCATCTGGTTGATCACAGGGATATGAGAATTTTTGATCTGTGTCAGATTTATTGCAAAGCTTTTTAGGCAGAGAACAGCTGTTGCTATCAAACACTGTCTGCTTAATCCACTGAGTCAGTGTTCTGGTGAAGGGATGAATCAAATAGACTGATACATGGAATCAACTGAGTCAGTGTTCTGGTGAAGGGATGAATCAAATAGACTGATAGATGGAATCAACTGAGTCAGTGTTCTGGTGAAGGGATGGATCAAATAGACTGATAGATGGAATCAACTGAGTCAGTGTACTGGTGAAGGGATAGATCAAATAGACTGATAGATGGAATCTACTGAGTCAGTGTACTGGTGAAGGGATAGATCAAATAGACTGATAGATGGAATCAACTGAGTCAGTGTTCTGGTGAAGGGATGAATCAAATAGACTGATAGATGGAATCAACTGAATCAGTGTTCTGGTGAAGGGATAGATCAAATAGACTGATAGTTGGTGAAGTTATTTCATTTTCCCTTGTAAAAGCATTTTTAGTATTTTAAAAATACAAATATACAGTATTTTATTTTGATACATGGTGTGGCTGCTGCATTTTGTTGTTTATTTTGATACACTTAAAATGAAGGTATTTGGTATCTTATTTTAAAATACATTTTGATGTATCTTTGCCCATCTTCATTAATAACCCTGATACTACTGGATATTTCTATAGCTACAGTATATCTCGTTATCACTAATGTTTTATTGTATTGCTGTATCTCTGCTAATCCTAAGATATTATTGTGTATCTATATTTTTTCTAATTATGTAAAAAGGGTAAACGCTGACTCTGGCTGGAAATAATGGATGAATCATCAGGATGATGCACGGTTGAGTCTAGATAGACAATCGTGTGCCTGGAGTGTTCCTTTATTTCTTTAAAGTGATACACAACAGAAGTTTTTATCCTGTTTATTCCACAGTCACTGCCACACAACAGTAAATGAATACATTTATCAGTGGAAATAACAACGTTGCCGATTATATTATCATTTAGATTAGATCTTTTCACAAGATGTGGTTGTTAGTTTTATTGCTTGGGACTCCCGTCACTGTTCTACAGGAGTTTTTCTCACTGTTGCTGGGCTGACTGGCACAGTTCTGGTTTCTGGTTTGCAACCCATCTGAGCACGGCTAACACAGTCACATTCCCTAGTGTTTTTTCCCTAGTGAAATTAATTAAATAGTATATTAGCTATGGATACAGTGGCCATATAACACACCCCCTTATGGAAAAAATTACGAGACCACTGCACCTTTTTCTTTCCTTTCCAAAAATGTAGAAACGGAAGGTTTTGAGTGAGGAACAGAAGGGTTAAAATTAAGAGACCGCTGCAAATTGAACGCTTCTGTTCCTCATTCAAAACCTTATTTTTAACTTTTTTGGAAAGGAAAGAAAAAGGTGCAGTGGTCTCTTAATTTTTTCCGGAGCTGTATTATATGATACAGGGAGGCCAGAGCACTGGCATGGTATCTGATATGTTGCTGTTTTGATCCTCTGAGGCAACAAGAAATGTTTGCCATTGTGCCCTTGAAACAGTTATCGCTTACTGATCCTAAACGACTAAAATGTGCGCGTACGTAGCTCTAAATCCCGCTGCTGCTAGTGTATAAGTGTGCAGTGTTGCTACTATATATCTGCTAACGTTGGCTAATGCTAGTGTATAAGTGTGCGTTGTTGCTACTATATATCTGCTAACGTTGGCTAATGCTAGTGTATAAGTGTGCGTTGTTGCTACTATATATCTGCTAACGTTGGCTAATGCTAGTGTATAAGTGTGCGTTGTTGCTACTATATATCTGCTAACGTTGGCTAATGCTAGTGTATAAGTGTGCGTTGTTGCTACTATATATCTGCTAACGTTGGCTAATGCTAGTGTATAAGTGTGCGTTGTTGCTACTATATATCTGCTAACGTTGGCTAATGCTAGTGTATAAGTGTGCGTTGTTGCTACTATATATCTGCTAACGTTGGCTAATGCTAGTGTATAAGTGTGCGTTGTTGCTACTATATATCTGCTAACGTTGGCTAATGCTAGTGTATAAGTGTGCGTTGTTGCTACTATATATCTGCTAACGTTGGCTAATGCTAGTGTGTAATTGTACAGTATAGCTATTAGATCTCTGCTAGTGTTAATGTGGTAATCTGCTGTTTACTCTCTCCAGATGGCCTCACCCACCCCAAGTGTGCCGAGGGAGTTGGGGGAGGACGTTACCTGCAGAGACTGACCCTCATTAAAAATGCCACACTTTAAATTACGTACTCTCCTCCCCCACTCTGCCTCCTCTCCCGTTCCTCCCCTTTTCCCTGGGTAACCCACGGCAGCTTCATAAGCTAATGTCAGTTGGGCTCTGACGTTTCATGTGTTTCCATATATACTCTCTCTCTCTCTCTCCGTCCCTCCCTTCCTTCATCTCCCTGTTTCTCTCCCCTTTTTCCTCTTTCTCTATCCAGCTCTCTCACCCTCATTCCCTCCATCCATTGCCCTCCCCTCCCTCCCCACTTCTCTCTGTAGTTCTGCACCAGTCATTAGCTCTATGATGAGGCTGAAGTTGGATTCCTGGTTTCATATAAACTTAACACGTTCCCTTGTCTCCATGGCAACCCAACCCCACATGGATGAAAGAGTTTGTGACGTAATAATAACTCAATAATAACAAATACATTAAGAATACGTGCAACACTAGCGGAGACCACACAGACGCACACACACACACATACACACACACACACTGTTACTTACACACTCAACCATATACCCTCTGTATGCCTATCAAGTTCTGACCATCATGCATGGGTGATTCTACAAGCAAGGGGAGGGGTGGGGTTGGAGGGCAGGGGGGAGAAGTATGGTGAGGGGGGAGACATGGGGGAAAAGAGAGAGGAGGCGGAGGCTGGGGTGCAAGAACTTTCTCTGGAAATGAGAAACGACTGTTAAATGGGGCTGATTAAAATTCTTACGTTTTATTAGCCCTTTCTTTGAGTTCTGTTGACAAAAAGAAAATGGGGAGAGGACGGGCGGGGCGGGGCGGAGGGAAAGGGCCTGGGTGAAGTTGAACAGACTCTTTAACGATGGAAACTCGAGAAAGTAAAAAACGAAGTTCCATCAGAAATTCCTTTCATATCATGAAGATGGAAAGAGAGAGCATGGATATTGAGAGGGAAAGAAGGAAGACGGTGGAGTGTAATTTCATTGGTTGTCCTGTTGATGACTTTGACCTTGGGAATATGAATATCTTGTTTAGTTACCAGGGGATTTTTTTTTTTATGTGATACGACAGAAATTGTATTATTGCTGCCATTATTAGAGCTGCCAAGGCACACAAAGTATTTAACATTTAGGCAAAACATCTGACCAGATTCTTCTGACATCTTGGCCTCATGACAAATTCCAAATGGGATTTAAGGTGATTTTCATAGGTGTTCTTTTATGTGGTTGTCATGACAATGGGAGTCCACCCATGTGAACAGTTCCTCTACATTTAGAAAATATTTCATAATTCATAAAAAAATTATAAAATGTATCGATTAAGTCTGGATTTCATGGCAGATCAGCTTTTGAAAGTTTTTACCAAGTTAGCTAGTGAGTTTTGTTGTGAATTTCTGTTGTTTAGACACCCATATGGGCTTAACACTTGCACGGGATGGGGGGGGGGCTGTTTGACCACCGGCCTACTTGTGCAGCCACTCAGTTTCGATGGACAGCCTGCACTAGGCACAGTAATGGTTGTGCCACAATGTTTATGGTGGATTTAACCATGCTCTGGGGGATATTCAAATTACAGCCCAGCCCTTCTCCTGGATTTGTTTTGAAAGCTCTTTGAAAGTTTGGATATGTTTGCTAAAACAAGTGTATTTAATTTGTGATCATGTGATACTTTAATTTCATCCAGGTGAAACTAATTATGCAACTTGTTATGTCAATTGGCTCCTCCACCACTTGTATGTGTCATTGCAAAGGAGGAGAATACTTATGTAATGAATACTATTCCGGTTTTTATTGTAATAAATTAAAGAAAGACAATATATTCTTTTCCAAAACTGAAATTGTGGGAAAAATGAAGTTGTTCCAAATAAAATGTAGTTCCCGATTGAAACACTGCCAAATTTGCAAAACCCCTGGGGGATGAGTACTTAGGCGATCCCCTATTAATGTTTCAACTGTAGTTTTCTTGGAAACACTATCAGCACTTGTTGCATGCACAATTTGTCCAAGTCCTCTCATCATCTTCTTTCTGCCAGTGTGGCTGCAGATTAACGGCCATGAATACAACATCTGAACGGAATGTTGGCATATCGGCAGTTAATTTCAAAACAGATGATGAAATCATTCCTCCAAAACTGGATAACTAACAAGTTTGTTTGGCCTATTTTTCATAGACCTGGGATACCTTGGTTAACCAATCACCATAGACCTGGGAAACCTTCGTTAACCAGTCACCACACAAAATAACATGTCTGACCACTTTAGCCATGGAGGAAACAAGGGCAAAGGGGAGCAAGGCAAAAACATGTCAGGTTGCAATGAATGAGACCTGCAAAACAGAAAGGATGAACAAAATGACTGGATCAGGATAGCAGGAGTGGGAAGGAACACTGGGAGGAGTTATGAGCCCAAATGGCTGCCAGGTTGTTGCTGTAAATAAGAATGTGCTCTTAAACTACCTTTTCTTCTGACCTGAGACAGCTGACAGTAGTAGTGGTAGTTGTCTTTATCCCAACCCCTAGACATTTCATTGGTTCTGCAGATGTGATAACGCACAGACTCCGCCTCTCCAGCTTCTCCAGCTGTATATTTTTTACAACCCAGCCCAATCTGAAAGAAATATAACACAGGCAGGCCTTTACAACCCAGCCTAATCCAAAAGATAAAAACACTGGCAGGCCTTTACAACCCAGCCTAATCCAAAAGATAAAAACACTGGCAGGCCTTTATAACCCAGCCTAATCCAAAAGATAAAAACACTGGCAGGCCTTTACAACCCAGCCTAATCCAAAAGATAAAAACACTGGCAGGCCTTTACAACCCAGCCTAATCCAAAAGATAAAAACACTGGCAGGCCTTTACAACCCAGCCTAATCCAAAAGAAAAACGTGTCATTTTTTTAAATGTAGTTCTGACCAGAGGGTCCACTGTCCTATCTCCAGGGATGGAAGTTTGGGGTGCCAGGACAGAGAAGAGTGGGAGCTGTGCTCCTGTAGGAGAGGAACGACCAAGAGACCAGAAGAGGCAGAATGAGGAGGTTGTGTGGGGATGTATGGTTTGACCGTGAGGTCAGGAGTGGGCAGGTCTCCTTGCAGCCTTATGGTGTTGTAGCGGAGTGGCAGGGACACAAGGGAGAGGCTGGGAATGTTAAACACATTCTGGGTGGAATCTCTCTGATTTTTGTATTCTGCATTGCTTTGTGTCTTGCATGTACGTTTAGACACTATACATGAAGTTCCCTCCAAGGAAATTCTGATTATTTCAATTAACTTTTCATCCTTTTGCTCTGTTTGTGAGCATCCAGCTCTCCTGTCCTCTCGTCCTGTCACTCTTACCTGTTCCCTCACATCTCTCCCTCTTTCTCTAGATGGTTCTTCCTGATCCCCAAATACCAGCTGAATAGAGAATGTGAGGTGTTGTACGTGATCCTCTCCGCCAGTGATCAACATTTCACAACCTTTTACCTCAGATTGTATTGGTTGTACCTCTGTTCATTTCTCACGTACTTTCCCCCGTAAGAATGCCCACTGAAAAAGACGGGGAAAATGTTAATTACCAAATTCAGTGGTGCTTCGCAAACCTACAATTCACCTTTTTAAGTCCGTTTGAGCCACGACATGTGCAGTGTTTTACCTTGAATTACGTCTCTGCCCGAACGCCGGGGAATTTCCCTTGGTATGAGTTATCATGGTGGTTAACGGCTGGACCTCTTATCTTTGGCCAAGCTTTCATCTTTTGTACCTTCCCACACCATACACACATCCAAGCATACAAACACACACACAAACAAAAGCACACAGACGCACTTCTAACTTCCCCCGAGGCACCGGGGCGCAGCTGGACCAGAGTGACTCCGCCTGATGACATCATCATCAGTCGGCGTGTCTGCCGGACACATGAGGTTCGTTTATTGGTTGTTTTCTGTTTTGTTGACTGACGAGCCACACGAGGCAACGCGGGATAGGCATATGCATTTTAATCGTTTTACTTACGGAGGGTTTACGTTCACACTTACCCTGAGTTAATTTCCCTTTAGTTTGAACCCCATATTGACCTGTTATTGAGGTGTGTCGGTTGGCGCGAGGATCGTAATCTACATTATTGACCAGTTACAGATGGAGAATCAGTCTTCTGTTTTGTCTTTGGTTCACTGTGACTCCTGGCTTTGCCACAAAAGACGGAGAAGAAGTGATTGTCGTTACGGCCGTCTTCAAAGTAATCAGACATGTGCGCACGCACGCACGCCCGCACACACACACACACACACACACACACACACTAAAGGACAAAAAACAGCTACACAGCCAACTCAAACGCGTCCAGAGAGAGGGAGAGAACGATTCATAGAAGGCAGATAAAGAATGAGAGAGAGAAAAAGGGAGAGACAGAGGGAAGTTTTTTCAGCCACCTCCAATGGGCTGCTCTGACCGCGTCGTTAGGTAACACACACATGGGTGCACATTGCTTTGGTCTGACCTGGAAGCAGTACAAACTCACCTCCAGTGTTGTACACCTGTCTTTTGTTGATCCTGTGGACACGTGGAGAAGGACCAGGCTTCATGCGTGTCAGCTTACTGCACTCCAAAACACACAGAGCCAGACATCGTCCTCAGACCGTCTGTCAAGAAAGGGTCACCACATGACTTTGGGAAATAAGCGTGCGACCATTAAAGAGTTTTCACCTGGTTACGCAAATGTCCAAACACTAACCCTGGCAACAAGTTAGTCAATATAAAACTACCACAGAGTAGAAACCCTCAAAGTGACGGATTACTGAAGCTCTCAACAATTCGAGCTGTTGTTGGTAACTTGTCAAATTGGAGTGTTGCAAGCAACTGAGAGGCTTGATTACTATTTTCCATAACACATGCAGTCGAAGCCAAGGTTCAGAGCAGGTGTTTGCATTGGATTAAGCAAAGTATTAAAATATTAACAAGGGACTGTGGAGGTTTTTGATAAGAATGGGGCATGTTTATTAAGAACAGTAATAAAATAGTTTTTGAAGTAAAGGACAAGGTCTTGCCTGTGAGTGGATTCTATAGGACAATATAATGGTGACAGGCTGTGCAAAAAGACCTGCTCATTAAAGAGTTAACGGACGGTGTGCCACTGGGACGGGCTTTAACAAAGACACCATTATGGACACAAGCAATACTAAGGACTTTGCCAACCTCTGCAGTCATTATCCTGATAGGCTCATTAGGGATAATATCTATGAGAAGAGCGTAAGCCAAAGACGTGTGAAGAGAAGATCGGTGCGTGAAGAATTTGGGAGAGCCATAGCTGTGTTTTCTACGTTTCTGTGCACTCATTTATTTCTTCATGTTTATGTGTTTATGTAGAGATATGTATGTTTATATGTGTGTGTGTGTGTGTGTGTGTGTGTGTTGTTGACACCCTTGATAAAGATAAGCAAAAATGTCTGTATAGAATAAACAACAGAGGTAATCGGCTATATTACAATTTTCCAACATCTTGGACATCCAGTATGTTACTTCATTCATGATTCAAGGGAATCAACCAAAACAAATCTTTATACAATCTTTTAAATGTTTTTCCATAGTGTCATAAAATAATTGCCACCCTTGATTTGAGTACATTTGAGTACATTCTCCCTTTCAGGGAAAAGTGCACCAGAAGCTTTTCTTGTAATATTTTGGAGTGGAGCACACTGAAAGTGTTCTTGGACCTTTCCTCCATACTGGACCTTTCCAGATCCTTGAGATGCTTTGGTCTGCGATTGTGGACTACCCTCATGAATTTAAACCACAGGTTTTCACTGGGATTCGATTCTGAAGATTGACGGCCATTGCATGCTGAGAAGTTTGTGGTCAATCAACCATTTCTTTGTAGATCTTGATGTGTACTCAGGGTCACTGACTTGCAGTAAGATCCAGTTGCAGACAGATTTTTGCCTCCTGGCAGAGACAACCAGGATTTGGGAAGTCTGCTTAGTTCATAAAGTGTTGACCTTAACAAGGGCCCCAGGAAGAGGGACTGAATAGACTAGTGACACCAAAGACCCAGCTCCAGGAGTTCCAGAAGGTGCGGGGTTCTTTTCTACTCCCACATTTTTGATTTTGAGGCCAAATCGACCCCTGGTGTGCCGAAGAGACAACTGTACACGCTTGGAGTTTGCTAAACAGCATTGGTACTTGGACTGGAACTGGCTCTTTGGTCAGATTACATGAGAACAGAGTCATGCACGCCAGTAGTCAGTTTAGCTTTGGACAGGACTGTTGTAAAGTTTTTCTGTGAGTATTTTTTATTTTTTCATTGAAATCGCAGTCTGCTGGAGTTTCTAGTCAGAACATATATTGTTTTTCCTGTAGATCATGACTCGAAAGTGTTCAAACATGTCTTAACAGAAGTAATACCCATCTCTGCACACACACAATCCAACATGCACCAATTTGCCCGGCTAGGCCCATTAACAGCCCTAGTGTGGCAGTTGGTGTGGGTGAAGGATGGAGAACGGGGTGGGTGTGGGTTCATAAAGACGGTGAGAAAGGGTGAGACGAAGAAAGACAGACGTTTGCAGTTACACAGCCCGACCACAGAGAAACCCAAGGACTCCCTCACCTCCCTCCCCTTCATCTCACCCTCCCTCCCTTCTTCACCTCCTTCCTCCTTCTCTCTATCACACCTTCCACCCCCCCCACCACCACCACCACCACCCACTTTCGGGGTGAATGATCCATTCAGTTTGAGTCCTGTGGTGAGCTGTATGGACTCTGCCCTCCCCCACCCCCTCTTCCTCCTCCCCTCTTCCTCCCCCTCTCCCCATGGACCCTATTTCTCTCTCTACTCTCATTCTTTCATCCTCTCTTTTCTTTCCTCTGTGGAGAGGGGGAATAAAAACATGCTCACTTCCTCTGCATTCATCTTTTATTAATCAGATCACAGCGGTGTCACTGAGCCCACTGAGGAGTGTGTGTGTGTGTGTGTCAGTGTGTGTGTGTGTTTGTGTGTGTGTGTGTGTGTGTGTGTGTGTGAGTGTCAGTGTGTGTGTGTGTGTCAGTGTGTGTGTATCAGTGTGTGTGTGAGTGTGTGTGTCAGTGTGTGTGTGTGGGTGTCAGTGTGTGTCAGTGTGTGTGTGTGTGTGTGTGTGTGTGTCAGTGTGTGTGTGTGTGTGTGTGTCAGTGTTACTCTCTAAGATGTTTGTGTTATGAATTTCGGCACTTTGAGACACAGATTGAGAAAGTGCCTGGCAAACCAGATATACACACCATCTCAGACACACACCATCTCAGACACAAACCATCTCAGACACACACCATCTCAGACACACACCTTCTCACACACACGTGCATTTGTGTCACTAGAGAACAGAGCGGTGAATATGACTTCTGACTGATACCTCGTCTCATATCTTACCTACACAAACACCTCCTGATACACAATCACAGTGTGTGCATGTGTGTGTGATGGTGTGTGTGTGTGTGTGTTTGTATGTAATCTGGTATCTTAATCTGCATGTGTTTTTTTTTAAAGTGTAGGCTTATGAGGTAGGTTCACTGTTTGGGATTAGAATGAGGGTCTATTTTAGGGTTAGGTTTACAGCAAATCTTTGGCTTATTGGTTAGTTTTTAGGTTTGGGGTTAGAATAAAGGTTATGTTTAGGCATGAAAGTTATTGAGGTTAGGGTTAGGATTAGAGAACGTGTGACATTTTGGGTTTTCTTATCATCACCGGTCCTCATTTCTAATACAAATCAGGGTTTGTGTGAGTGTGTGTGTGTATGTATGTGTGAGTGTGTGTGTGTATGTATGTGTGAGTGTGTGTGTGTGTATGTATGTGTGAATGTATGTGTGGCGACACTGACACACACACACACACTGAGAGTGTTATTTCAGGTGTGCTCGTGTTATGAGGACAGAAGAAGAAAAGTCCCACCTAGCTATTTTAAGATGAATGCACTAATGGTTCTGCTAAATGCTTAAAATGGGCAAAGAAGGGATAGGAAAGGACAAGAAAGAAGGGGAGGAGGAGAGGAGGAGAGGAGGAGAGGAGGAGAGGAAAGCGGAGGTTAGAGGAGGAGAGGTGAGAGTAGGGGAGGGTTAGAGGAGGAGAGGAAGGGGGCGGAAGGGATAACGGGACGGGAGGAAAGGTGAGGCCAGAGGACTTTAAGGGAAGGGTTATTAGAAGCATGCAGGGAGAGGAAGAGACACTAGATCAGAGACATATTTGCCCTGGGGAGGTGTCACACACTCACTAACACCCGGCCCATTTACCCCAGGGTGGTGTCAGAGTCCGAATCACCTGAGTGCGTTTGTACCTAAGGTGCTGTTGTGGGGTAGAAAACCACTGTATAAACACATAATACAAAAGATATCTGTAGATATGACTTCCAGTATAGTTAAATAGATGGTGAGCACTGGATAAAGGGATATTGCACTCCATTTATTAGAGACACTAGACCAGAGCAACCTACATACAAATTAAGTGAATATATTTAAATTTATTTTAAAACTGCTAGGGGGCCCCAACTTCTAGGGACTGCTAGGGGGGGTGCCCAAATTTTGCATAGGGCCCCCAAAAACCTAGAGCCGGTCCTGCCCAAAAACCTGCCGTTGTGAGTGCTGTGCTTCACCAACTGAGCTATATAGGAATATGTAGAAATACAGTAAATATAGAACATATAGAACATATAGTTGATACATTTTCAGTGTCTTATGTTTTATGGTCCTATGGATGACTTTGCCAGCACTCAATGTCAACCATTAGTATTTGTACTGTAACAATAGTTTTGTTGTTTAGGCTCTGTACTCCAGCGTGTTACATTTTAATTAAATAATGACTAGTAGGTTAAGATCCAGACTGTCAGCTTGAGTTTCAGAGTATTATCATCTACAAATCCGATTCCAAAAAAGTTGGGACTCTGTACACATTGTGAGTAAAAAAGGAATGGAATAATTTACAAATCTCATAAACTTATATTTAATTCACAATAGAATATAGATAACATATCGTATGTTGAAAGTGAGACATTTTGTAATGTCATGCCAAATATTGGATCATTTTGGTTTTCATGAGAGCTACACATTCCAAAAAGGTTGGGACAAGTAGCAATAAGAGGCCGGAAAAGTTAAATGTACAGATAAGGAACAGCTGGAGGACCAATTTGCAACATATTATGTCAATTGGCAACATGATTGGGTATAAAAAGAGCCTCTCAGAGTGGCAGTGTCCCTCAGAAGTCAAGATAGGCAGAGGATCACCAATTCCCCCAATGCTGCCGTGAAAAATAGTGGAGCAATATCAGAAAGGAGTTTCTCAGAGAAAAATTGCAAAGAGTTTGAAGTTATCATCATCTACAGTGCATAATATCATCCAAAGATTCAGATAATCTGGAACAATCTCTTTGCGTAAGGGTCAAGGCTGGAAAACCATAGTGAATGCCCGTGATCTTCGGGCCCTCAGACGGCACTGCATCACATACAGGAATGATACTGTAATGGAAATCACAACATGGGCTCAGGAATACTTCCAGAAGACATTGTTGGTGAACACAATCCACCGTGCCATTCGCCGTTACCGGCTAAAACTCTATAGGTCAAAAAAGAAGCCGTATCTAAACAGGATCCAGAAGCGCAAGCGTTTTCGTTTTCGCTTTATCATTTAAAATGGACTGTGGCAAAGTGGAAAAGTGTTCTGTTGTCAGACGAATCAAAATTTGAAGTTCATTTTGGAAAACTGGGACGCCATGTCATCCGGACTAAAGAGGACAAGAATAACCCAAGCTGTTATCAGCGCTCAGTTCAGAAGCCTGCATCTCTGATGGTATGGGGTTGCATGAGTGCGTGTGGCATGGGCAGCCTACACATCTGGAAAGGCACCATCAATGCTGACAGTTATATAAGTTCTAGAACAACATATGCTCCCATCCAGACGTCGTCTCTTTCAGGGAAGACCTTGCATTTGCCAACATGACAATGCCAGACCACATACTGCATCAATTACAATGTCATGGCTGCATAGAAGAAGGATCCGGGTACTGAAATGGCCAGTCTGCAGTACAGATCTTTCACCCATAGAAAACATTTGGCGCATCATAAAGAGGAAGGTGCGACAAAGAAGACCTAAGACAGTTGAGCAACTAGAAGCCTGTATTAGACAAGATTGAGACAACATTCCTATTCATAAACTTGAGCAACTTGTCTCCTCAGTCCCCAGATGTTTGCAGTCTGTTATAAAAAGAAGAGGGGATGCCACACAGTGGTAAAGATGGCCTTGTCCCAACTTTTTTGAGATATGTTGATGCCATGACATTTAAAATCAACTTATTTTTCCCTTAAAGTGATACATTTTCATCAGACCTGTCAGTACAGGTACAGGTTAGATTTGAAATGTAGACTTTATTAGGATGCAGAAACTAGGTCCACACATGACACAAAAACATTAAGACATTTACACAATTAAAATATGTTAGTACAACTTATGGATGGAGACAGTACACAAGGAGTATGGAGGACATTTAATTAGAAACTCAAATTAACAAAACAAGACTCAAGAACAAACATCAAAACAAAACAGGATAGAAACAATGACTAGCAAACAAATGAGGATATACGTTTGCCCACTGACAAAGAAATTATTAGTCTATAATTTTAATGGTAGGTTTATTTGAACAGTGAGAGACAGAATAACAACAAGAAATCCAGAAAAACGCATGTCGAAAATGCATTTTATTGAGTGAAATAAGTATTCGACCCCTGACTTAGTACCTGGTGGCAAAACCCTTGTTGATCACCGAGGTCAGACGTTTGTTATAGTTGGCCACCAGGTTTGCACATGTCTCAGGAGGGATTTTGTCCCACTCCTCTTTGCAGATCTTCTCCAAGTCATTAAAGTTTCGAAGCTAATGTTTGGCAACTCGAACCTTCAGCTTCTTCTTGAGCCACTCCTTTGTTGCCTTGGCTGGTGTTTTGGGTCATTGTCATGCTGGAATACCCATCCACGACCCATTTTCAATGCCCTGGCTGAGGGAAGGAGGTTCTCACCCAAGATTTGATGGTACATGGCCCCGTCTGGGCGTTTTTCTGGATTTCTTTTGTTGTTTTTCTGTCTCTCACTGTTCAAATTAACCTACCATTAAAATTATAGACTGATAATTTCTTAGTCAGTGGGCAAACGTATAAAAGCAGTGGATTTCCTCACCGTAAGTTGAAAGGGTCTGCACAGTTCCTTTGTAGCTCAGTTGATAGATGCCAGAGGTTGTTGGTTTGATTCCCATCCAGGGCCCCTTTGTTAATTAATGTTTGCACTCACTACTGTAAGTCACTCTGGATATGGGCTTAAGGTAAATAACTAGAATACTGTATATCTGCCGTATATGGCTGGAACTGGCTCACTTTGATGTCATCATTGATGATGTAACTGTTACGCATGCAGTACTGCTAGAGCCACGGGGTTGACTATTCTCGTCTGGGAAGAAAATGCCTCTAAACTCATTGAACGTCACTTCACTTTGAAGTCTGGAGATGGCTACAGTGCAGGCATGGCTGAGTGTCGCCAGGGAAGAGACCCAGCGCAGAGAGAAGGCAGTAATCACATGTAAAGGATTTGCAACCAAGTACTAAATACCACTTTACTTGAGATTTCGTTAATTAACAACATTGCTTTAGTTACTTTGGGTGGGATTGTGGTTTCTCTCCTCCCCCCTCACCCCCCCCACCAACCCCCCACCCCCACTGGAACCAATGCCGCACCTTGGATTAACATGGGACTAAACTGTTCTTTATTCAAAGAAAATAAATAAAAGTCCACATCTGAGAGATGAAAATAGTTGTTGGTGTGTCTTTTAAGAGGCACGTGTTTCCCGCTTTAGTGTGTGTGTGTGTTGGTGTGTGTGTTTGCAGGGATTTAGAAAGTCTGGATTGTTATTTTCTCGTTGCCACGTTTCTGCGATGAGCTGTGCCTTCGCTGTGCACGTCAGAGTGTGTGTTTGTGTGAGTGTGTGAGTGTGTGAGTGTGTGGTGGGAACACTTTGAGCTTAATTAAAACCCAGTTCTAATCCGCAGGCCTTTTAGCAGCTCATTACACCTCTAATCACAGGAGGCAACTATGGAGGCATTTAAACTGGTACACACACACACACACCTTTATACACACACACCCTAACACACACACACACACACCTTTACACACACACACCCTAACACACACACACCTTTATACACACACACCCTAACACACACACACACACCCTTACACACAGAACTGAGGCTGACGTGGTCAAATTCCCTTCCAATCACCAGCAGGGGGCAGACACAACTTTAGTGAGATCATCTCTATACAGCCCCCATCGCTGACCACCCCCCCTCCCCCTCTCCCCCCCTCCCCCTCTTCCCCTCTCCCCTTCTCTCTTTTTCTCTGTCTCTCTCTCTCTCTCCTTGCAGGATAAAGCATGTAGTTTTCCAGGTTGTGAGAGTACAAAATGTTTTCACCTCTTCTACTTTGGACCTTGAACTAATAAAAACTGCACCTGTTCACTCTCTCTGTTTCTCCATCCATTCCCTCTGTCAGCCTGTCTTTGAAAGGTCAGAGATGTAGAGAGGAGGGGAGCGAATGGGGGAGAGAGAGAGAGAGAGAGAGGTACGGAGGGAGGGAGGGAGGGAGAGGTCTAGGGAGAGCAGGAGCGAGGGGGGAGGGGAAGGATACATGAAGAGAGGAAGAGACATAAAAAGAGAGATATAAAAGGAATGGAGTTGTAGTAATCCTAGTAGAAGAAATAGAAGTGGTCGTAGTAGAAATACTAGTAGTATTGGTAATTGAAGTTGCAGTAGTAGTAGTTTTAGTAGTAGTAGATGTAGTAGTAGCAGTAGTAGTGGTAATAATAGTAATAGTTGTAGTAGTACTAATAGTTGTAGTAGCAGTAGTAATAGTAGTAGTAGTATTAGTAGTTGAAGTTGCAGTAGTAGTAGTTTTAGTAGTAGTAGATGTAGTAGTAGCAGTAGTAGTGGTAATAATAGTAATATTTGTAGTAGTACTAATAGTTGTAGTAGCAGTAGTAATAGTAGTAGTAGATCTAGTAGTAGTAGTCTTAGTAAGTGTGGTGCGTATTCCTGTTTTACTATCAGTCCTCACTATGATAGTAAAACAAGGAAAGTGAAGTGAGGACATTTGGCAGGTCCTCATATTAACAAGAAGCTTCATCTAATCTTTACCGTGCATTATTAAGAAGCTTCATCTAACCCTAACCCCAACCTCACGTTATCAAGAAGCTTCATTAAAAACATCTACAAGCTGACAATGTGAGCAGGTGATTTATCATTAGCTTGTTGTTTAACTTTTCAGGGCATTTTTTAATTGTAGTATCATGCCTGTGAAGGAACTTGTTCCAATGTAGAAAGATCTGTAATCCATCAGATACTGTAAGTTATTGGAAAACGTTGATACTTGCTTTTTATGTTATAAAACTTGACTTGGAGGTGTGGAGACATTGGAGGTGGTGTGACTTTGTTACAAAATGTTTTGAAGCCTACAGGAAATCCCTCAAAACCGTTCTCTATGGAATAAGGAAGTGCAGAGCTTACAATCAAAGGAATTTCAATTCGAAAGAAAATTGTACAGAAATAAAAAATAAAATAAAAGATTTTAACCTGAAGACTTGCATGGTCGTCTTCATTCAGTCTGATAAAATACTTAGTAGCAGAGTTTATGTCAGGATGCAAACTTACAGTACGATCAGATTACAGGAACCAGCTAATGAACTGAGAAGTCAGTAGGTCCATGTTAAATGGGGGAAACAAACCTGCAGAACCCAACAGCCAACAACTGAGAAAGGAGAAGAAATTGAGGAAGGCTGAAAAAACAGAAAACACAGAGACAAGAAACCAACAGAGGTACCTCCAACCAAATCAACCAATAGAGGTACCACCCACCAAATCAACCAACAGAGGTACCTCCAACCAAATCAACCAACAGAGATACCTCCAACCAAATCAACCAACAGAGATACTTCCAACCAAATCAACCAACAGAGGTACCTCCAACCAAATCCACATAGGCAGATGGAGGTCAAGTGAGGCAAATAAAAGACGGTGATGCTTGTTAGGAGGTGGAGGAGGGCCGTCTGTATGGGGAGATCTGCTCAGTCTGTATTTTGTAAAATGTTTAAGTTGTTTGGAATTGCCCTTTTTCTGAATAAAAAATGACCACTGGGCTACTTCTAGGCTTGTGTCATGAGGACTTTCCAATGATTCAAACCCATTTTGACTGCCTTCAAATAAATGACTTCATTGTCTTCTATTTTAGTCATTGCACTGAGAATCATTGTTTTTATCAAACTTGTGCTGGGGACCCCAGACTTCTCACAGTTTTACCTTGAACTAACTTATCTGTATCAAATAGGCAAGGTCTTGATAGACAAGTTGAGTTTTAGCTATGTAACACATCTTATACATAGCGGCTGGGTGTGCCCAGTAGAGGTTTGGGAGCCACTGGTTTATTCAATGTATTTATTGCTTATTTCAAACTGGATATCACTCTCTTAGTTTCCAGTTTGAATGAAGAACGAGTCTGTTAACTGTAGCCACTGTCCTCCCTCTCCGTTATTTGTAAACGCTGTCCTCTCTCTCTGTTAACCGTAGATACTGTCCTCTCTGTTAACCATAGATACTGTCCTCTCTGTTAATCGTAGCCACTGTCCTCCTTCTCCGTTATTTGTAAACGCTGTCCTCTCTCTCTGTTAACTGTAGACACTGTCCTCTATGAGTAGCACACAAGTTGTACCACCACGCTCTCTGCCCATGACGACCCCATAACCGATAGACAGGAAATCCAACTCAAATTAAAAACCTCGGTATTGCCACAAGAACCAGCCCATAATACCCCAGTCCATTTCCTGAACGCATCAGATTGTATAAACAACGTCTCTAAACTGAGCATCTCAACGGGAGGTTACCCATGGTTACCCATGTTACACCAACGCAGGAGTCAGAGACATCACGTGTGTCATCTAATCTGCATTGTCAGAAAATATTGGGCCTCAACGAGGAGAGGAGAGGAGACGAGGAGAAATTACAGGAGAGGGGTGAGGGGATATGGCATGAGTGGACAGGACTGGAAAGGAGAAGAGAGGTGAAGTGAGGAGAGAAGGAATGCAGCAGAGTCCCGGATGCTCCATTTGCTTTAGACTGTAGGCTTTATAATGTTGGCAGGGGGATTTGCATTTTGTAGTGAGAGAGAGAGCCCTCTCCTTGGTCTGTCTTTCCATGATACACACACACTACCGTTTAAAGGTTTAGGGTCATTATTTTTGTATTTTTTTTAAGAAAAGCTATTTCTTTGTCAATTGAAATGAAATTCAATTGATTAGAAAAACAGTGCAGACACAGACCAAATGAAAACATGCTGGAGGAGTGCTTGACCCCATCTATCAACCATGGTGGAGGCAATGTGATGGTCTGGGGGTGATTTGATGGTGGTAAAGTGGAAGATTTGTTCAGGGTGAAAGAAGGAAGGCTATCACTCCCTTTTGCAACACCATGCCATACCCTGTGGACGGCTCTTGAGAAGAGCCAATTCCCTCCTACAACGGGAAACGACCCAAAGAACAGCTCCAAACTTTGCAAGAACTATTTAGGCAAGAAGCAGTCACCTGGTATTCTGTCTATAATGGAGTGACCAGCACAGTCACCGGATCTCAACCCTACTGAGCTGTTGTGCGAGCTGCTTGACCGTATGGCACATAAATACCCATCAAGCCAAACTTACTTGTGGGAGGAGCTTCAGGGAGCATGGGGGGAAATCTCTTCAGATCACCTCAACAAATTGACAACTAGAATGCCAAAGGTCTGCAAGGCTATAATTAATGCAAATGGAGGATTCTTTAACAAAAGCAAAGTTTGAAGCAAACAATAATTATTTCACTTAAAAAACACAATATTTCCTATTAAATTCCTATTTGTTTTGCTATATTTCCTATTCAAATTGGTTTTTTTCATGGAGAACAAGGACATTTCAAAGTGACCCCAAACTTTAGAGCGGTTGTGTGTAAATACATTTCTCTCTCCATGACATTCCCTCCATCCCTTCCTCTCAAGACCTATTCCACCCTCCCCACCTTACGTTCTCCCTTTTCCTGGTAGATCCAGAGGTCTGAGCGCGGGCACTTCCTGGTAGATCCAGAGGTCTGAGCGCGGGCACTTCCTGGTAGATCCAGAGGTCTGAGCGCGGGCACTTCCTGGTAGATCCAGAGGTCTGAGCGCGGGCACTTCCTGGTAGATCCAGAGGTGTGTGCTCTGGGTACTTCCTGGTAGATCCAGAGGCTTGCGCTCTGGACACTTCCTTGTAGATCCAGAGGCATGTGCTCTGGGCACTTCCTGGTAGATCCAGAGGTGTGCGCTCTGGGCCGGGGCTCCCACTGAAAGCAGCCAAGGATCTGGGGGATGAGAGCTGGTTCCCCATGTTCCATTACCCAAACAGCCACCCTCCCTCCTCTCGTCGTCAGCGTGCGCTCCGCTCCCCGCGCTGCCACTTCCTCTATAAAAGCCCTGGTGCAGCTCCCTGTGCCCATTAGCAGGCGCTAAATAACTGTTAACAGTATATTACCCAGACTCCTCTGCTTCAGCTGGTAGACCCAATCATCCTTCAAAGCTTTGCGCGCAATTACGCCAAAGGTTATAGAGCGATGCTGCTTCACGTCCCACAGCTGTTTAATAAACAGCACACACACCCTTTACCAAAAACACACACCTTGAAACAAACACACACACCCTCTACCAAACGCACACACCTTGAAACAAACACACACACCAGGCCACATCAAAACATTGGCTACCTAGCCCTGCGCATGGCTTATGGAGAGACGGGAGAGAATGAGAACAGCCTGGCATCAGTGGAGATGCTAACTGCATGCAAAGGTTGCTGATCTTTTTTTTAAACAAAGTAAACACATTTAAATATTTGCATAACGCTTTTATTGTTCTCTGCAGGGATTAATATTTTTAGTCTTTGGTTTGGTTTTGTTTTTTATGTTCTGGCTGAGTTTCTCTGGAATGTTGAAGATGCCCGGGAAGTATTCTCTGCCCCTTTGCTTTCTCCATCTTTTACTCCCTCTCATCTTTCTTTCCTTGCTTCTCCATCCTGATCTCTGCATGAAGTAAATATTCCCCTTCTCTTACACACTCTTCTCTGTCTTCCCTTCCTCTCTCTGGAGGTTTTGTTTGATTCACTGAAATGATATCCACAATGTGTCTGCCTGCCATGTAGGGTAAAGCTCTCAAAGGGATGGGTGGTGAAGGAGAGAAAGTTAGTACAAACCATATCATTAGAAAACAAAAAGAGAATTATTCTAAAGATTAAATAAAAAATAAAGTACATTTGAATGCTACATTTGAATGGCCTTGTTATTGAAAGTGGCCATCACAGGAAGACCTTGCTCTTGGGAGAAGACACACTTTGTGCACACTATACACATAAAATGAGGTGGAAACGGAGCTGCATTATCTGACCCCCTGAGAAATGTATGACACCTTTAGAGACACTTATTCCTCTCAGATCATACAAACCAGCAAAGAATTTGAAATCAAATCAAATAATTGCTGAACTCCTGTGTCTGTGAGGCAGAATACCATGATGTTCAATCATAGCAGCAAGATTTGTGACCCACTGCAACCAGTGGAACATAAACATTGTGAGCAAAACCAGTATTAATCTATTTATTTGTTTTCCCTAGTCATGCTTACTCATAATTATTTGCAGATTTATATCAGACTGATGTACATAGCTCATAATATAAAACTCAAATGCCTTTTGTCTAATGCCTACATAGTATTTAACAATCTTCCATCTTAATGTTATTTTTGTGTCGACTGTTGTCATTTTTATTGGTATAATTTTTCCCACCTGGTTTAACAATGTAAACATGTTTCCCATGCCAATTAAGACAGAAAGTTTTGTGAGGGTTTATTGCATGCAATAAACGTCTCAAATCAATCTTTTTAATTTCTAAATATCCGTTCCCTCAACTATAGAGTCAGTACAAGTCCGGTCGATCGTTACATCTTCTGCCCATCAGAATGATAAAATGTATTCTTGCCCCAACGTTCTACTAACACGTTTCTCTTCATTATTAGACTTTGGCTGGCTAGCCGCATCTAACATCATGAGACAGTTTATCTATAAGATAGAGATATAGCTTAATGAAACTAAATGTAATCAAGTAAAACATTTGTTTTAGATTAGGCCTAGAGGATAGCTCTGTATCTGCCGGTAGAATAACACCCGCCCGGGCCCTCTAACCCGTGGGTTGTGTCCGGAGGCGCAAGGGAGGGAGTGACGGCTCCGTGTGGCTCGTGGCTCTGTTCTGTGTCAGAAGTCTCGCCCACTCTTACTCTGAGCTCCCCGGTAGCGATGGGATGGTCGCACCGAGAGATGCAGGCTGATACCGACCGCAGGTGGCTGAAGCCGTGAGGAGACCGTTACGTGCATTTTTCTTTCTGTCAACCGTGTAACCCACAGTGGAAACGCACATTTCCAATTGAGAACACACGCACATGCACAATAGAATTAAATGAAAAGCTGGGTAACCATGACCCGCGGCTGTGTGAACCAGCGGAGTATCACTCATCCCGTCTTTCTTGTCTGAGAAAATTCGGCATTTAACTTTACATTTACATTTTACAGCCTATTTCATTTAATCTGTTCATTATTTTAAGTAACGAAAGTAAACGAATATTGAAAAATAAGAATAGATTTTTACAAAATATTTATATATATTAAAATATAGTTAAAAATTAGGCTACTGTTAACAGTCTTTTAGGCTATACACACAATTACCAGATGTGTTGCAAATGCTAAAAATAAAAGGTAAAACATATTTGTAATACACACATTAATATTTCATTTTATTTATTCCACCTATAAAAATAGTTTGTAAAATGTATTTATTGCTATGAGAACTATGCTGTTATATTGCATTGTTTAAAAAAAGCGTCTTTATTTATTAACGTGTAAAGAGGTCGGAGTGTATTGTATATACTACATATATTATACTATATATACATATGCAAACAAAAATACAAGTAATGAAATGGAATGATAATACACCATCAGCAATTGTACATAATGTTTAAAATAATGCCTTCAATATTCTGTATGCAAAAATAATATGAAAGGAAGCCCACCATTACAAATATTACCCTTTCACAAAGGATTCGTCGCTTCAGTGAAAATATATGCACTTGTTATATTTCTATGTTTTATAAAAAAAAAAAAATGCATCGGAATTGCATTGGTCTTCGTGAAAATTCGTTTAGTAGCCCATGAATATAAATGTTGTTCGAATAAATTGGCAAATTGGCTACAATTTAGAAAATGCAATTCTAAATTGTATTGCAAATATTAATCAAGGAAATTAATAATGTTGGCCTGTAGCATAGTGTAATGAGATATTATTTAATTCATATAATATGTAGTCTACCATGTGATTTTGTAGGCTATACCGAACAATTGCAAATCTAAAGAGCTGACTGACATACGACATAATGTTGAAACATCAGTCAAAAACGGACCGTTGTCAAAATGGAGATTATGTTTTAAACACGAGGCATTCGAATAGTTTATCCTCTATTTCAAATAGAGGTTTTTGGGTTCTCAGCGCGAGATCTTCCAATCTAAACTTTAAGCCTATAGTAGGCCAAGGCATTCCTACCCCCGGGGCAGCGGACCGTACTGCCGTTTCATCTGATAACAGGGAGAATATGACAGCGGCCTTTCCCGCGACTATCCGTCATTTACATTACATTTACACCAATAAACGATTATGACGCGTTGTTTATAATATTTCCCCCGGGTTGTGGACATTGCCCTGGGAGTGAAAGCAAAGCTGCGGGACTGTCCACGCGCTTGTTTATTTATAGGCTCGCTCCATATGTCTTCACAGGCACAGGCCCTTACAGACACGCATTCCCCGCATGACCACACGCTAATTTACACGTCCTGGACAGCACAAGGAATATTTCCAATCCCCCGGTGAAAAGGCGGCAGGCTCGGGGCCTCCTGGTAGATGTTATACCGGGTTTAAATCATAAAACCCATCAGACTGCGTTTCAACACTGATCACTATAAACAATTGTGGGTGGGTAAATGCCATTTTTATACAATGGTTTATTATATTAATATGCATATTAATTAGGTAAATAAGTTAGATATGTTAAATTACATTGTAATTAGTCCCAGGCTATATTAATTAGCTAAACATTTTTATTTCAATAATAAAAACATGTTTTTTTCTTCTAAAATGTGATTAATTAATGAACCTGACCGAAGCATGTTGTCTGCGCTGGGGGCTTCTGTGCGGGTGTAACTGACAAACATTTAGAGCATTTCGGGCAGGGGTGCGAGAATGCGCGCTCTCCACCCAGGCGGTTCGCTCAGGAGCCCCCTTTTCCGTTTACCACATTAAGGCGGCACCCGATAGCAAGAGGAGGCGGGACTTCAATCAAACCAGGATTAGTATTGGCCCGGGTTCAGAGTGATTGACAGCTGGCTGCCCAGCCCTCCAGTACCCCTCAGCTTATTGACACTTTCCCAAACCCGGCCACTGCCGTCCGCACGCGTTCAGCTCACACGCATAACGGAGGTTTTATTTCACTTGCAGCTCGCGCTTCATTACTGCGGACAAGAGAGAGAAAAACAAGACACAGAGGGAGAGAGAGAGAAACAAAGTGGAAAAGAGCGAGAGAGTGTGTAACTGGGCCAGTAGAACGGTACTGTGTTGTGCTCCAATGTCAGTCCTGAACGGGCCTTATAGCTGACGGAGAGAGGAGCGTCCTAAAGACCCAAAACACCGAGCAACGGGCCTCAGGACAAGATTACCGTGGATGCCCTTTGGGTGAACTTTTCATCTTACTTCACTTCACTTTTGTTTAGAGCGACTCTTTCCTTGGTTCCTCTCGTGCGTCTTTTACTCCCGTTATTGGTGGAATGGCGGAGAAGCGTCGCTCTCCGTGCACTTTGAGCGTCAAGGCTCACGCGTTCTCGGTGGAGGCTCTGATCGGGGCGGAAAAGAGACGAAAGCTCGGGGAGGAGGAGACCGGGGTGTGCTGTCTTGGAGACGACACCGAGTTGTTGGAGCTGGCCAGTACCGGAGGGAAGAGAGAGGACAGGGCGGGCGACCGCGGCAGTGATCGTGGCAGCGAGATAGAGTGTGTTAGTGACGGCTCGCGTAAGTAATGACCTTTCCGGTTATCGTGGACTGGTGACAACCGCAGAAGAGTTAAAATAACCCTCATGGCTACCCAGAGAAACTAAAATACCAGCTACTCACATATACAACACCACAAGGGCCGCCACTCCACTCCGTCTAAGCTCCTTTACTCCACCAACAATCACACCTGCATGTCATAAACTCTTGACCACAGTTTTATTATTATTCACAAACGGAACACGATTAAAATACCTTAACTAATACCCTACGCCTTGTTTACTCGTTGACCTGCTCTAAATAGGGGGAGTTTATTTATTTTTTGAATTGTCCCACCAACATAAGACAAGGCGTTTCTGAACCTGATTCTTGACAATAACTAAAAGGCCACTAGGCCTACATGAAGTTAAAAAAATAAATTAAATTAAATGTAATTATTGACCTTCAACAACCAAGTATCCTATGTTTGCGTTTATAATGATTAAAACATGAATTATGTGATCACTTTGGTCACCGCTCTACTGTAAAGATCTGATATAATATCCGGTTATTGGTCTAGTAAATAGAGGGACTATGCGTGTGACTAATCGGCCGCTTTATGAGTCTTGTTACAATCATAAACAGGCCAATTAGCGAGGGGATATTACCGGCAGGAAAATGGCCGTCGAACCGAACCATTATACGAACCGAGATTTACACGCGTGTTAAAAACACTGAAACACTATAAACTTCTCAATGGTAAAATAATAGAAATAATAAAACCGCTATTGCTCAACAATAGCCTATATCTGTCAGAAAAAAAGAAATTTTGCTCTGAGTGATATGACGTCAATATTTAGGCCTGTTTGTTAGTTTGACTGGAACAATTATTATATAGAATATTATTATATTAATTTTGTAACTGATCATATTCTTTTCACCTTTATTCATGCCTTAACATAACAGTTATAGAGTTGCAACGCATTATAACATGACTGGGAGTCATGGTGTTTAGGTCAATTGGTTTGTGACCTGGTCCATAGAATATTGTCGACTAATTGTGAACGGCCTGAACGGCCTGAACAGCCGGACGGGCAGCCCGGTCTGGACGAGCCTGGTCTAGACGAGCAGAACAGTGGCGGTCCGTTAGGCTACCTACTAATTTAGAGAGACACGCTTATATCTGATGGGCGCAATCGCGCACACCTTCTCGCTCGCACACACAAACTTGCCTGCACACACGTGCACGCGAGCAAACACTCTCTTCTTTCACAGTCAATAACTGTAGGCTACTTAATGCAGTCTCTAGACTATACAGTATATTAGACGATTATATTAGATTGTTAAATTAACACGTTCTCGTGATCCGCTCTGTCTTTTCTTAGCGGAGAGATTTGACGTGCTTTTAGAGAGCCCTCGCCCGGAGGCCCAGGCACAGCGCGCGCCCCCGGTACCGGTTCTGGGAGAGGAGATGCGCGTGGATCTGCAGGGCTCCGACCTCTGGAAACGGTTTCACGAGATCGGTACGGAGATGATTATCACAAAGGCGGGAAGGTGAGAGTAAAAATAAATAGCACGTTAACTTATTAACATTATCACTACATTGTCATTATCACATATTCACCACATTGTCATTATCACATATTCACCGAGGAAGCAGGATGAAGGAAAAATAAAAAGTTGAAAGGAAGTGCAAATGTTTTAGAATAAAATCAGTTATGATTGGGCCTATTCATCTTAGATATACATTCTTAAAAGACACTGAAATAAATAAAAACAAATAGTTTTGACATAGCCAAGGCAAATTTCCTTGGACTAATAATATTAACAGTAATGTTTGAACATTTTTAATATTATTTTATAGAACATATTTAAGTTAATTTTACCCTAGCCTACATTAATGGTTTTTATTTTCTCACAGGCCTTGGTCCAAAATAATCTTATGGTAGACCTATACTAGGTTAAAGGCTGATTATATATATATATATATATATATATATATATATATATATATATATATATATATATAAATTGTACGGAACATATAATGCTGCATTTTTTTTTTTACCACTCAATGATTTGGACGGCAATTTTAAAGTGCTCCATTATATTGATATATGTAGCCTATTAATGTGAGCATTTGATGTGTGACATAGAGTCTTTCTCCTCCGCGCAGGCGGATGTTCCCTGCCATGCGCGTGAAGATCTCGGGGTTGGACCCACACCAGCAGTATTACATCGCCATGGACATCATCCCCGTCGACAACAAACGATACAGGTTAGAAAAATCTCTATATTTGGTAAATATTATATATATATATATATATATATATATATATATATATATATATATATATATATATATATATATGTGTGTGTGTGTGTTAGGTAAATATGTAATGTCATTCTAATATACATGTCACAGAACCCTGGGCAATGTAAACGAAGTGCGCGCCGCGAAAAGTGAATACAAGAAATACCGTTAAAACCTGCTATAATATAGTTTAGTAGTATTAGTAGGCCAAATGTGTATCCTCTTAACCCATCCTCTGTTGATAGTGATGCTATGTTGTAGGCCCTATGCCTGATTTTTAACTTCAGGTCACATAAATCTTAGGTTGTAGGCTGTACCGTTTTCTGCCCAGGGTGTCACCAGACCCGGGATTTCGGGGCTCTAGGCCGGGATGTTTTTTGGGTCAGCCCGGATTGTTTTGCGAGGTAACATTGATGCTGCTGCATGAACCGGCAGATCCTTTGTTTTTGATGCAGCCTAAAACTCGTGAGAGGATCAACATTTTGTAGGTGGCCAGAGAGCGGGGAAATACAACGCGGGTTATTGTATCCTTGTACCATTTGGGAAAATAGAAACGCCTTTTGAACAACTAACCTGACAACCTCTCATCCCTGAAGGTCAACTAACAAATGTTACAATGACAGGAACGCAAAAAACAACACTTTCGACGCTCTCTCTCTCTCTCTCTCTCTCTCTCTCTCTCTCTCTCTCTATCGCTCTCTCTCCCTCTCTCTCTATCATTCGCTCTCTCTCTCTCTCTCTGTCTCTCTCTGTCTCTGTCTCTCTCTCTCTCTCACCCTCCCTCTCTATCGCTCTCTCTCCCTCTCTCTCTATCATTCGCTCTCTCTCTCTCTGTCTCTCTCTCTCTCTGTTTAGGTATGTGTATCACAGCTCCAAATGGATGGTGGCGGGAAACGCGGACTCCCCAGTTCCTCCGCGTGTGTACATCCATCCGGACTCGCCGGCTTCTGGTGAGACCTGGATGCGTCAGGTGATCAGCTTCGACAAGCTCAAACTGACCAATAACGAACTGGACGACCAGGGACACGTAGGTTACCGAAACACATACATGGAATTGTATTCTTTATAGATACATGATCTATATCTAGGTCCATAACATTCGACCTTTTCAAGACTGTATTTTTACCTGCCTAAATCCACTAAATTCGACTTAATTAATTGGCTAGATGGATGAGTGGATGGGGTGCATGGAAAGATGGATTATTCCCTGGCAAAACAAAAAGTAACAATGTGAAACATAAGACAAGCTAAATGAATGAATAAGATCTTATGAACATACATTTTCGAATTAATTTCTTAGCCATACCTCTATTTACATTGGTAGATAAAATAGAAGGAAAATAAATGAATAGATTTATTAAAAAAAAGAGCTATACAGCCTATTATTTACATTATATTTTTAATTGTTGATTCTAATAAATCAGGATCATAATATTATAATGAAAATATGTAAACATTTCAAACTGGGGATGCTTGAGAGGAGATTTAATTTTAGAAGACATAGGAACTCCTTCCTGAAATAGGATATTCATCAAGCGTTTATTATCATGTTCTTAATATTCTGAGTAAAACGACTCTGTTTATTGAGATCGTATCTGGAATGCTTTCAGAAGAAAAAAAGTTTGTTTAATTAGAGCATTTTCTAAATCAGACTTTGAGCTGTATTCTGGACAAAGCCCTCAGGCTAGACAAAACTGGCATTTTTTATGTACCAGTGTTTGCTTAAATGCTTGCCTATACAACTGTGTGTGTGTGTTTGTGTGCAAGTGTTTGTGTGCGTTTTGTGATGTGGCTGAATATATTTCTACCGATTATAACTGTGCTCTAACTGTGTGTGTTCAGATAATCCTCCACTCCATGCACAAGTACCAGCCACGTGTGCACGTGATCCGAAAGGAGTGTGGCGAGGAGCTGTCTCCCGTTAGAGTGGTTCCCCAGGGAGACGGAACCACAACCCTCAGCTTCCCGGAGACCATCTTCACCACCGTTACAGCGTACCAAAACCAACAGGTAACACGCCATGGTCACGCCAACCTCCATAGGGAGCATTCACACGAGGCAACGTTAACATCACCTTCTGCTGACCTTGTGCTAACACCTCCGAACAGAGGGAAGGGAGACTGTCAGAGAAAACCTTTGGTATTTACACCAAAGAGACTGGATCAGATCCCCCTTGGTGACGACAGAGAAATAGAGAGGAAGACATGGAGTTGTGAGGTTCTAAGGGGCTGTCTGGAATTTTTTTTACTGAACCTTAAATACACATCAGACATTTTGTCACCAAATGCTGGACAAGGAAGTCAACCTGGAAGGCAGCAGTCTATTCTGGTCTCTACTGGTGCTTATTAGTGTCCTCTGGTCTCTACTGGTCTCTTCTGTTCTCTACAGGAGTTGATTTGCCGCTATTGTAGTTTATTAGGCTCTACTGAAATTCATTAGTCTGTGCTAGACTCTACTGGACATTGTTAGTCTCTACCGATCATTACTTTTCTCTACTGGTCTCTAGTTGTCTCTACTGGTTCCTATAGTAGAATCAACTGAGTTTTACTTTTCTCTACTGGTCTTTGCTGTTCTGTGCTAGTCTCAAATTATTTTTTTTAAACATATTTTTACTTAGTCTCTAATGATTTGTAATTGATTTAAATCATCAGGCCTCTAATCATTTCAACGGGTATCTGGTTTTACACCGACAGACCTTACTGTTGTCTCACACACACACACACACACACACATATTCCAAGACCAATCCATAGATTTTTTTATAATAGAATTATAATAGAATTACATCACGGTAATATGTCATTGTTGTTATTGTGTTCAGATCACCAGGCTGAAGATTGACAGAAACCCCTTTGCTAAAGGCTTCAGAGACTCTGGCAGAAACCGGTGAGTTTGTCCTACACTTGAATGGAGCGCTGGGTTGTACCAGTCTGTTATTGGTTTAGATGGTTTGTGTTTCCATTATTACACTATTTTGTAGAGCTGCAGTTTACATGTTTATAGCTTACAAAAACAATCAAGCATTACATCTATTTTTGAAAAGTGATTCCATAAATGTAATGTTATAATTTCTGGGATTTGAAAGTGTTCTGGTTTTGTAGTGATGGATCCAGTAGAGCAAACAGATGTTTAGGACATGCACTGGGGCTTATTCACAGACTGATTTGTTACTCAAAGTCAATTTGCCGCAAAATGGGCAGTTATTTTAAAAATACAGTTAGCCCATTATAATGTCTGCATACATTTTTAGTGCAAATGCAGCCTGCAGTTGTTTTTTGATCTCCAACAATTATTTCCCCTCCAAAAAATAATATATCAACTATTTAAAAAGTAATTCTATTCGTAGCATCAAGATATATTTACAACATCATAGAACGACATCAGCTTCCATTAATCTAAAGTTACCACCTACGACCTGTAACACGAGAAGCACTGAAACCACAACTGTCCTCCAATTTCCTGATGAAAGGACAGCGTGGGCAGGTTCACGGCAAACCCCGGAAACACATCACATCTGAGCGGAGAAACGTGCCATTCTGTCGATATTTAAAATCAAATTAATTCAAGACAACAAAATATGAAAACAGCCAGTTACACATTAACTCTTTTTTAAAGCCTCGACGTTATACTGTATTGCCAGATAAATAAACCCAGCAGTAAAACCACACTGCAGTAAAAAGCTCCAGCCCTGCAACAGTCCCCTGAGACACTAGAAACCATTAGAGGAAGGAAGAAAGTACAAGGGGGGAGAGAAAAGGAGCTGGGGGGCTTACGGCAGCAGCCATTAGTTAGGACCTGTTGAGGGTTAGAGGAGAGAGAGAGAGAAAGGAAAAGGGGGCAGAATGAAGAGAGTGTCGGATGGGATAAAGACAGAGAGAGCGAGAACGCGGGCGGGGGGTGGGGGGGGGTGGGGGGGGGGTTACAGAGTTGTAGCCGTGAGTTTGAACCCTAGACAGGAAGAGTTAGACAGTTTGCTAAATAAGCTGTGCTCTGATAAGCTGAAGGCTCCGACCAATCAGAGAGGCTCTGGGCAGCTTGTCTAAATTATCACCATGGTTATGAACCTGCAGGGGCTTTTATCCTCACGCTAACCAGGGGCAACACAACGCTCACGTTAAACACACACACACACGCAAACACACACACTGCATACCACAGCACCCCACTACTCAACTGCTGAGGGGGCGAGAGAGACTTTAGAAAAGAAAGGGGAGAGAGGAGAAGGGGTGAGTAATGGAGGGAGAAGGCGGTGGTGAGGTGAGCCCCACCTAATAAAACAGAGCCTGTGGCTTCCTGCTCCTGTGATGCGATTGGTTGTTAAAGCTGTGTGAAAGTCATTACCTCGTCGTGCAGGACTGTCTGTGGCCAATCACACGGCTGCGTTTATGTCCCTCATTACCTTCCATCTCCGTGGAGACCACTGAGGCCCCACCAGACGCTAAAATGGCTGCCATTGGGCCCTGTAATGTCTGCCGCAGCAAAGCCTGCTGGGAGAAGTTAGATTGACTCTATGTTTTCTGGATCTGTGTGTTGCAGTATGGGTCTGGAGGCCCTGGTAGAATCCTACGCATTCTGGCGTCCAACTCTTCGGACCTTAACTTTTGAAGACATCCCTGGAATGAAACAAGGTGATTGTTTATGGAACTACAAACCCCTGAATGCACTGGGTTAATAATACCTGGATAGCATATGTTCATTTTCTAATGTTTCTGTCTACAGGTGTTGCCGGGGCTCATGGAGGTGTGGGATCATCGCACCTGCTCCCCTCCTCTCCTTGTTCCTCCCCCTTCCAGGTGTGCCCGCTCTCCCCCCCGGAGTACACCTGCAGCCGGCCAACACACACACACCCTCTCCATCGCTACGGCAACCTATCTGAGCCCTTCACCCCAACTTCGTCGAGAGGACCATCAGCCTATGACAGTGAAGGATTCTGCTCTCTATCCCTCCCCCCCTCTCAGATTAGCTACCTACAAAACCCCACCCCCCAAGGCTATGGAAGCCTACGCCTCCATTCCCCCCCGTACGGTCTCTATGGTTACGCCTTTCCGCCATCCCCCCGCCTTGCCGCCAGCCCAGACAAGATGGCAGCTGCCGCAGCAGCCAATCAGAACCCTTTCCTTGGCTCCTCCCCCAGTGGAACCCGGACGGATAGTCTGGGCATGCTCAGTGGAGGTCAGCAGGCCAACTTCCTGTTTGACTCTCGGACGCTCGGATTGGCTGCCAGCCAGTCAGGAGGAGGGGCTTCACAGGTCACTGCACACTTGGGCTGAGGCCCCATAACCTCCAAGGTTGGTGGGCAATAGACTTCTTAGGGAGGATGGTTTGGTTTGACTGACAAGACATAGATCTTTGGGAGAATGAGAGAGATGGAGTGAGGAACAGCTTCAGTGTCTGTTTGTGTGAACATACAGCTCCACTGACTTAAAGGATATTTTTATTAGGTACCTGTGTTTTTTCACTGCATATTATAATTAAAGGACTTAATAGACAGAAGCTTCCGAGAAGCCACAACAGTTGAAACAGTGGTTCTGGGAGGGGTCTGGTTCTGGGAGGGGTCTGGTTCTGGGAGGGGTCTGGATCTGGGAGGGGTCTGGATCTGGGAGGGGTCTGGATCTGGGAGGGTTCTGGAACATGCAGACATTTGTCTCATCTTGTTAATATAGAGGAAGTTGGACCTACACAACAAGCACTTCAGTACCTCTGGACTAATACGCTGCCTATATGAACATTTATAACCTCAGACCACCACCACATCCTTTACAAACCCTGAGTCAGAGGAACACGTGGACAACGTTTTTAAATCTCTATCTACAGCAGAGAAAAATATAAAGTATTGCATGACAATGCTAACTAGCGTTAGCACAGTGACTGGAAGTGTGCAGAAACAATGAACAACATACCACAACAGTTCTGAGGCTGTTATGAGGCATGTATTACTGTATTTCCCATACCAAAGAGTCTGTGTCAATCTAAAAGAGTTCCATATTCACTAAGTAGTGCCCTGGTTCTAACTAGAAGCAGCCCAGTTGGACTCTGGCCTAAAGTACTGACTAGAATCCTACATGCCAGCCCTTTTAGGTTCTGGACCAAAGTTCTGATTTGAAACCTATGAGCCAGCCGTTTAGCTTCTGGCCTAAATACTGACCAGAACCCTATGAGCCAGCTGCTTTAGGTTCTGGCCTAAATACTGACCAGAACCCTCTGAGCCAGCTGCTTTAGGTTCTGGCCTAAATACTGACCAGAACCTTATGAGCCAGCTGCTTTAGCTTCTGGCCTAAATACTGACCAGAACCTTATGAGCCAGCTGCTTTAGATTCTGAACTATAATGCACTATTTAGTGAATAGGGCAAACATTGTGTGTGTGTCTTGTTTTCACAGTGTGACTTATTGGTGTTGCTTTATAATCTGTGTCCATGGTGGGTCAAGTGACCTAACACACACTTACTGCACGGAACACACACCAACACACACACACACACACACACACACACAGGCAACACACATTGCTCTATCAGGCCCCTGGTATTTAGAGGGACAGCCAAATAAAATATGATATTGTGACACATATTGTGAATCAGAGTACCTGTTTGACACACAGCAACTGGCTGTGTGCATCAAGCACAGAGGTGTGTGCGTGTGAAGCAGAGAGCAAGCGGCAATGCTGGATCCCAGGCCGGTCCGCTAACACTGCAGAACTGAGTTGGGGAGTGTGGTCCCGAGTGGGTGTCACGGCGAAGCTGAGAAGCTGACGAGAGAGAGCCACATGGTGGGGGGAGGGGGGTAATTCTAGAACCCCGGAATGATTGGCTTGCTGTTTCTGAGTGACAGGTGACAGGACCGCTGCCGCACACACACACACACACACACACACACACGCACACACACACACAGTCAGTCAGTCAAGTTGGTAGTTACCAGCTGAGGTGAGGACATTAACACTTGCCTGCAACCATGTCCCGAGGTGACAAAACTGTCACACAATCCGTCTTGGGGGGGGTGGGGGGGATCTCTGGACGATTTTGCCCGTTGCCTCGATAACGTGAACCCGCGTCGGCCAACAGACTCACAGCAGATGTCTCGGGGGTGTCGCCGTTCACCAGAACCCCCGACCTGACAGGAACCTCCAGGCGGGCGGGCGTGCGGCGGTGTGTTTGCCTGTTGATGGGACGGGATGGTTTTTGTAGCCCGCAGTGCCGTTTAATGAAGGAGTGGACTGAAAAACAACAGCTGAAGTGGGCGGCATCTACGTCAAGCTAAGAAAAATGTCCGCTTATGGAAGTCTTGTCGCTCCGGTGGGAACTTGAAGGAAACACATTTATAATTACATTTGTTTGATTCCCTTCAACTGTTAATGAGGTGCAGTAAATTCCACATGTGTGAAAAATTACAAATTAACTCAGTGAACAAACTGTAGCTCATAACTCAATAATTAAACCTTTAGATTTGCCTAGCAGGCCCTAAGATTAACAGGGATGCATATTGGCCTATATTAAACATGTGCGTGACCTCATACAGAAATCTGACTGACTTCCTGCAAAATTCCTACATTTTGGAGAAAGCATAATGGCCAGTTTGACATCGTCAAATCTTCAACTATCCCAAACCCATTGGAGTTGCTGTTAGAGGCTGTAGGTGAAACTGGATTTCATGAAACATTTTAGAAATAAAGTCAGTTTTGTCATTCTTGCGAGGTGAGGCGTTGAAAAATATTAACTATGTCAACAGAAATATTTGCATACATATTGCATTTGCTAGGAGGCTAACACTTGGCTGCAAGTGGATATTCCATCAAGACATTAACCAGAAGTATACATAGAAATCTAAAGACAAATTGTTCCACTTTTTATTAGTCGCTTTGGTACTATTATCAATAGTATGGAGCCGTGTATCAAAACTCTTAGTACAAAACACCAAACATACTTGTAAAACATTAAATCTTGCATTCAAGTGTTCTTCTGTCCATATATACCAGTGATTATGAATATGACAAAAGGCCAAACCATACTTACATACTTTATTGTACAGTGCCTTAATGAACTATTCAGTCTGCTTCATTTTATCCACATGTTGTTGTTTTGTAGACTTAGAAATTGATAAAATTATTTTGGTTTCCTATCAATCTAAACACAATACCCATCATTTTTTAAATTTGAGCCAATGTATTGAAAAAAAAAATGCAGACACTTTATTCACATTTTGTAGAAGCTCCTTTGGCAGAGATTACACCTTTGAGTCTTCTTGGAAACTCTACTCAAGCATTGTCCAATTGGATGGGAATTGTTGCTAAATATTAAGGCTTCCCCACAGGTATTCAATAAGGTTCAAGTCCAGGCTTTGGCTTGGTGCTTAAGAACATTTATTGACTTTTCTCCAAACCACTTCTGTGTTTTGCTGGCAGTGCACTTTGGGTCGTTGTCATGCTGAAAGATGAATCTTTGCCCTATTCTGAGGTCCTGTGAGCTCTGGATCAAGTTTTCTTCTAGGACCTCTGCATTTTGCTTCGTTCATCCTTCCTTCAACCCAGACCAGTCTCTAAGTCTCTTCCGCTGAGAATCACCCCTGTAACATGATGCTCCTGCCACCACGCTTCACCTTGGGGATGCTATTAGCCTGGTGATGAGTGGTACCATGTATCCATAAGACGAAGTGCTTGGCATTCAGGCCTGAATGTCTCATCAGAGCAGATCATCTTTTTGGATGGTTGTCCTTTAGGTACTCCCATTTCCGCAGAAAATCTCTGAAGCTCTGTTACAGTGTCAACTGAGTTTTTGGTCACCTCCCTGACCAAGGCCCTTCCAAGGCCCAGTTACTTAGTTTGGCCAGACAACTGGCTCTTGGAAGAGTCTTGCAGGTGCCAAACCTCTTCCATTTCACAATGATGGAGACCACCATGCCCTTGGGACCTTTCAATGCTTTAACACTTTTTTTTATAACCATCCCCAGATTTGTGCCTTGACACACTTCTATCAGAGGTCTATAGAGTGTTCCCTGGACTTCTCAGCTTGGTTTTTTGCTTCGAAACATCCTATGAAGTCCAGCCCTCCTGCTCGGTGACTCCAAGGCCAAGCTGCTCTCTATGTGGCTTTTTGACCCCTTGACCTATGGGTAGCTTGTCCACCTCCAGTGCTTGGCACCGCAGACTAGCACCGTTCCTCAATGGGGCCTTGGAATTGTCTACACCGAGCCGGGGCTTTCTGGTCCTTTGACCCTTATGTGTTCCGCGATGGGGTCTTTGAATTTGTGTCACGGATGCCACTTTCCATGGCCAGCGGGAGAGTGGGTCCTGTAGTGATGGCAGCCTCTCGGCACTCTTGATAGGTTTGTCGGCGGCTGAGATTTGCCCTGTCAAGCCGCCCCCAGTGTCATTATATAATAGCTATGTAATAATATGCATACAGCCTGTTCTCTGGGTCTGTGTCCTAATGAATAATCCATGGGTGCTGTAATGTTGTATTACATAGAAATATAAACTATATTATTATATGATGACATTATGATGTTACTGTATGATTTAATGCCAGAGAAAAACATGGTGCTGCAGTTCTGAAGTATAACAGATTATGATTATGGAGAACAGCGGTCACAAACGTTTACACACACATATAGACCACATCACATGATGTTACACATGATGTTACACACACACACACACACACACACACACACACTGATACACACATAAACACACAGATATAGTGTAGGGTGAGGACTTCATTATGCCTCCTGTTGCTCTGTGGAGTGATCTGGTGCCGGCTAAAGAAAATGTAACTGTGTGGACTTCAAAACGCTGGACCACATCAGGCCTGCACTGGAAATGACAGGCTCAGGATTTGGCAGCAAGTCCATTAGGACAAAGAGTTGGCAGAACACACAACACAACCCTCTCCCTCCGGCTCCCTGGCACGGACATGATGAGATATGTTAATAACAATGTCTCTAGCTTATTCCCAAACTGGGCCCTGGGAACTACAGTGACAGACAGTCAACCTGGTATCTCACCTTTCTAAGTGTTCCTGTATCAATTCCAGTAGAACCCTACGTCCACTAGGAGACCAAAGTGCTTGGATCTGTGGCAGCAGGGAGGAATGACCCTTTGCTACGTGAAGGCTATGTTCAAACCCTATATCCAGGCTATATTCAAACCCTACATCCAGGCTATATTCAAACCCTATATCCAAGCTATATTCAAGCCCTACATCCAGGCAACGTTCAAATCCTTAACCCAAGAACTTTTCATGAATTAAATTAATGAGGTATGTCATACAGTGGAGTCGAACTAGTCATTCAGTTGTTTATCCTAAAAGTATATTTTTGCTTGTAGATGCAACATTTCTTCAGATTACATGTTTTACTGTTGAGGTTTAAAACATGAATAACGCAAAGTTGATAATACTGTAGTTGCCAGTTTCTAGCTGGTTAGGTTCCAGACTGTTAGAGCTGAGCGTGACTGGACATGAAAGAGCAGGTGATTAGACTGCAGACAGGATGTGGTGTCACAGGAAACACGTTCCTCTGCTGTGACAGGGCTGCTGCCCAGCAGGTGTGGTCATCGTGAACTGGAGAAGAAAGGTTCTACTTTCCTATTTAAATGAAGGTGATAACTAGGGAGGCCCCGTATTTTAATTAGGAGATTCTTGTCCGATACCAATATCCATGTACCACAATCGTCCGATACTTAGGCCTTGTCATTGGAATGTTAGAAATGTTGCTTCTAATGACGCTTCTTAGTTCAACAAATGCCATTGAATCATACTAATGTTATTTAGCTAAAAGTAATCTTTCTATGTATTTTAATACGTCTTAGAATGAAGGCAAAATGTATATATTATATAATAAATAGATTATATATAGTTGGGGGGGGGGGCTAGTGGGAGGCAAGAGGTATGCAGGGGTGTGGGTGGATAGGATGGGAGGGAGGGACAGGGGTGAGTTTGTATTAGTATTTGATGACAGTTGCAGGAGGTGTCCTTTACACTCACTTCATTTTTGTCATTAAATCCCCCCTTGGTGCTGTGATATATGGAAAGACCTGAAGGCGGGGCCAACCAGACTTTTATTAGATGGACTGCTGAACTCTGATCTATGGGGGTAGCAGTTATAACACACAAACACATTTTACATATTTTCTTTTAGCACACAAATCAAATGTGCGAAAAGGACTTCAAGTGCTGTTTTTTATGGTCTCTGAAGACACCAAGGGGTTCAGGCCTAACCGACACTTCAGTATCAACCCAGTATCTACCATGTATCTACCCAGTATCTACCTAGTATCTACCCAGTATCAACCCTGTATCAACCCATTATCTACCCTGTATCTACCCAGTATCAACCCTGTATCAACCCAGTATCTACCCTGTATCAACCCAGTATCTACGTAGTATCTACACTGTATCTACCCAGTATCTACCCGGTATCTACCCAGTATCTACCCTGTATCTACCATGTATCTACACTGTATCTACCCATTATCTACTCTGTATCAACCCAGTATCTACCCTGTATCTACCCAGTATCTACCCTGTATCAACCCAATATCTACCCTGTATCAATCCATTATCTACCCTGTACCTACACTGTATCTAACCATTATCTACCCTGTATCAACCCATTATCTACCCTGTATCTACCATGTATCTATCCGGTATATACACTGTATCTACCCTGTATCAACCCATTATCTACTCTGTATCAACCCAGTATCTACACTGTATCTACCCATTATCTACCCTGTATCAACCCATTATCTACCCTGTATCTACCATGTATCTACACTGTATCTACCCATTATCTACTCTGTATCAACCCAGTATCTACCCTGTATCTACCCAGTATCTACCCTGTATCAACCCAATATCTACCCTGTATCAATCCATTATCTACCCTGTACCTACACTGTATCTAACCATTATCTACCCTGTATCAACCCATTATCTACCCTGTCTCTACCATGTATCTACACTGTATGTACACTGTATCAACCCATTATCTACTCTGTATCAACCCAGTATCTACACTGTATCTACCCATTATCTACCCTGTATCAACCCATTATCTACCCTGTATCTACCATGTATCTACCCAGTATCTACCCTGTATCTACCATGTATCTACCCAGTATCTACCCTGTATCTACACTGTATCAACCCATTATCTACTCTGTATCAACCCAGTATCTACACTGTATCTACCCATTATCTACCCTGTATCTACCCATTATCTACCCAGTATCTACTCTGTATCAACCCAGTATCTACCCATTATCTACCCAGTATCTACCCATTATCTACCCAGTATCTACCCTGTATTTACACTGTATCTACCCTGTATCTACCCAGTATCTACCCTGTATCTACTCTGTATCAACCCAGTATCTACCCAGTATCTACCCTGTATCTACCATGTATCTACCCAGTATCTACCTTGTCTCTACCCTGTATCTGCCCTGTATCTACCCTGTATCTACACTGTATCTACCCAGTATTTACCCCTATATCAACCCAGTATCTACCCTGTATCTACACTGTATCTACCCATTATCTACCCTGTATCAACCCATTATCTACCCTGTATCTACCCTGTATCTATCCAGTATCTACACTGTATCAAGCCAGTATCTACCTTGTAAATACCCAGTATCTACCCGGTATCTACACTGTATCTACCCATTATCTACTCTGTATCAGCTCAGTATCTACCCATTATCTACACTCTATCTACCCATTATCTACCTTGTATCTACCCAGTATCTACCCTGTATCTACTCTGTATCAACCCAGTATCTACCCTGTATCAACCCATTATCTACTCGGTATCAACCCAGTATCTACACTGTATCTACCCATTATCTACCCTGTATCTACCCATTATCTACCCTGTCTCAACCCATTATCTACCCTGTATCTACCATGTATCTACCCAGTATCTACCCTGTATCTACCCTGTATCTATCCAGTATCTACCCTGTATATACCCAGTATCTACCCTGTATCTACCCTGTATCTACCTGTATCTACCCTGTATCTACCATGTATCTACCCAGTATCTACCCTGTCTCTACCCTGTATCTGCCCTGTATCTACCCTGTATCTACACTGTATCTACCCAGTATTTACCCCTATATCAACCCAGTATCTACCCTGTATCTACACTGTATCTACCCATTATCTACCCTGTATCAACCCATTATCTACTCTGTATCTACCCTGTATCTATCCAGTATCTACACTGTATCAAGCCAGTATCTACCTTGTATATACCCAGTATCTACCCGGTATCTACACTGTATCTACCCATTATCTACTCTGTATCAGCCCAGTATCTACCCATTATCTACACTCTATCTACCCATTATCTACCTTGTATCTACCCAGTATCTACCCTGTATCTACTCTGTATCAACCCAGTATCTACCCTGTATCAACCCTGTATCTACCATGTATCTACCCAGTATCTACCCTGTATCTACCCTGTATCTATCCAGTATCTACACTGTATCAAGCCAGTATCTACCCTGTATATACCCAGTATCTACCTAGTATCTACCCAGTATCTACCCTGTATATACCTGGTATCTTCCCTGTATCTTCCCTGTATCAACATTGTATCCAGCATAGGAATTTCACGATGGCCATGGACATCGTTGCCCTTCACTCTATATCTACCCTGTATCTACACTCTATCTACCCATTATCTACCCAGTATCTACCCAGTATCTTCCCTGTATCAACTCTGTATCGACCATGTATCAACCCACTATTTATCCAGTTTCTACCCTATATCTACCTACAGTAGTATCTAATGTGTATGTACCCTGTTTATGCCCTGTATCTACGCAGAACACACTGATCACCACAAACACACACACAAACACACACACACTGACACCTGGGAAGGCCAATATCTGCAAAGCAGAACTGTGTTTCTGAAGCGTAACTGCGAAATCAGCCGGAGTGGTCACAAACCACCTCCTGCATCAGTGTCTCAACAGTGCAATTTCAACATGGTCCCAAAATATTTTAGTTGATGTTCGGTTGATGGCATGAAATAATGACTTGCAGAGGTCATTCCATTTTTGTTAATAAATGTTTTAACATACATTTAGACGGTGAGATTTATGACAGTTTAGAGCCATTTAATTTCAGTTTGAACATGTGTGGATCTACTATATTAATGTGTAATCTACTGAGTTAATGCATGTGGATCTACTGTATTAATGCGTAATCTACTGAGTTAATGCATGTGGGTCTACTGAGTTAATGCAGGATCTACAGAGTTAATGCATGTGGATATAATAAGTTAACGTGTGTGAATCTACTAGGTAAACACTTATGGATCTAATAAGTTAATGTGTGTGGATCTATTAAGTTAAAACACATGTGGATCTACTGAGGTTAACGTGTGTGGATCTGCTGAGTTAACAGGTGTTAACTCAGTTATTAAGTTAACCCATGTGGATTTAATAAGTTAACGCGTGTAGATCTAATAACTTAACACTTGTGGATCTAATAAGTTAACACATGTGGGTCTATGAAGTTAACACTTGTGGAAGTTATCTATTTGAGATCTGGTGTGAGGGAAGAGTCCCTTTAAGGAGCAGCAGAACAGCAGAACTGTAACACGACCAAGGGTCCCAGTTTTTCCACAAGGGATTGATAGCAGAGAATTTAAATGTCATTGTTACGAACACAAGAAAGAAACTTCATCTTAGCTAAGTCAAATATTTTATAGTAAAAAAAAGATATACATATGTTCCCTAGCATTTATTCTTATACCTGCCAGTGAAACCAATAACATTAGACCAGCTTGAAATGCTTCTTCAGTGTGTCCACTCACAACAGCTAAAAATAGAACGCCATCACGCAGTATTTTTGGTCCTGAAGGAAAAGCACATGGTCTGTTGGCTACAGGTTCCACTATTTCACAATAGCCGAGTTCCCTATGGGCTAGGCCTCCTTCTTAAAAGAAACTGGTTTGGGGTTAGTTCTAATTAAGCCACAATGTTTTCAAATGTACTTGAGCTTCTTTGCACAAAAGTGAGAACCTCCCAGCAAAACATTCCACCAGAACAGTACCGTTCTAGAACAGCACACCCTCTCTGGCTGGCCATCTCATTTAAAATAATGACTCTTGGGCATTTCTATTTAGTTGGAAACCAATAAAAGGGCATTTTCTTTTAACTGAAAAATACAGATACTTTAGACTGCATGAATGATGTTATCTCACAGGGAGAATGCCTAGGCCTAAGCTCAGTGGGATATTAAGGTCATTTGTCGGCCAGATTATCCTGATGAGGAGAGGGGTATATGCTCAGACAGGAGGTGAATGAGAGTGTTAGTAGGTTTTCCACACCACTGAAATAGGGGAGAGGAGGAGTGGAGCAGAGAGGAGGAGAGAGGAGACGAAGCGAGAGGAGGAAAAGGAGGGGAGAGAAGAGGGAGAGGAAAGGATAGAGGAAGAGGAGGAGAGAGGAGAGGAGAGAGAGGAGAAGGTCAACGCTGAGAAGTTTGATGTGTCTTCATGCAACAGTAGAGCTCTCAGAAGGAGGAACAAGAAAAGAGGAAGCGGAAGTAAAGAGAGAACAAAAGACAGTGATGTCCGGTAAAAGGTTGAATATCAGGTGTGTCAAACCTCATACTTCAGCAGCCAATGAGACAGGGATTTATTGCCGAGAGAGACAAAGTGAGAAGGAGAGAGAGAGACAGAGAGAAAGAGTGGGTGGTAAAACTAGAGTATGAGATAGGGAAAGAGTGAGTCAGGAGATGGTGATACAGAAGAGAGAGAAGTGATAGGGGATAGAAAGTGATGATATAGGAGATAATTGAACAAGAGAGTTAACATAAGAGTACAAGAGAGGCAAAAGAGTAAAGAGAGTTGATCAAGAGATAATGAAGTGATAGAGGAGATAGAAGAGAGAGGTGATAAAGTAGAGAGAGGTGATAGAAGAGAGAGAGATGATAGAGAAATTATAGAGTATAGAGAGTTCATAGAGGTGATAGAGAGAGATGATAGAGGATAGAGAGTTCATAGAGGTGATAGAGAGAGATGATAGAGAATAGAGAGTTCATAGAGAAGTGATAGAGAGAGATGATAGAGGATAGAGAGGTGATAGAGGATAGTGAGGTGATAGAGTAGAGTGAGGTGATAGAGGATAGTGAGGTGATAGAGAATAGAGAGGTGATAGAGGATAGTGAGGTGATAGAAGATAGTGAGGTGATAGAGAATAGAGAGGTGATAGAGGATAGTGAGGTGATAGAGGATAGTGAGGTGATAGAGAATAGAGAGGTGATAGAGGATAGTGAGGTGATAGAGAATAGAGAGGTGATAGAGGATAGTGAGGGGATTGAGGATAGAGAGGTGATAGAGGATAGTGAGGTGATAGAGGATAGTGAAGTGATAGAGGATAGTGAGGGGATTGAGGATAGAGAGGTGATAGAGGATAGTGAGGGGATTGAGGATAGCGAGGTGATAGAGGATAGTGAGGTGATAGAGGATAGAGAGGTGATAGAGGATAGTGAGGTGATAGAGGATAGAGAGGTGATAGAGGATAGTGAGGTGATAGAGGATAGTGAGGTGATAGAGGATAGTGAGGTGATAGAGGATAGTGAGGTGATAGGGGATAGAGAGGTGATAGGGGATAGTGAGGTGATAGAGGATAGTGAGGTGATAGGGGATAGTGAGGGGATAGAGGATAAAGAGGTGATAGAGGATAGTGAGGTGATAGAGGATAGTGAGGTGATAGAGGATAGAGAGGTGATAGAGGATAGTGAGGTGATAGAGGATAGTGAGGTGATAGAGGATAGTGAGGTGATAGAGGATAGTGAGGGGATTGAGGATAGAGAGGTGATAGAGGATAGTGAGGTGATAGAGGATAGTGAGGTGATAAAGGATAGAGAGGCAAACGGTCACTTCAAACTGTAGATTCTTTCTGCTTTACAAGGGCAGGCAGACACACACATGCACACAGACACACAGACACACACAGATACACACAAACCCCCCCAATGCGCACACACATACAGATCCAGGGTCATGCTCACTTCAGAAGATGCCACACTCTGACACACAGTGAAGCACAGCTGAACCTGTTACAGCTCAGCATTTATTCAACATTCCATCTCCTCAGAGAGGAACACACCAGTACATACATGCTAGATATAGGCTATGTACAAACTACATATGGACTACAAACAAGCTACATAAGGGCTACATTCATATAAACAACACCAAGACTACATACAGGCTACATACATATGGTATACATTCTGCACAGGTTAAATTGACTTATGCAAGAGCTACATTCAGGCTACAGGTAACTACATAAATAAAATAGTAATTTGAGTGATTTCGGGGATATGAAGTTCTGTACATTGAAAACAGGGGTTTCCACAGAGCTGTGGAGGGTCCATTACATCCAGGGCAATGGGAAACAAATCTGAGCAGGCCCAGTTGCCCAGTACTCAGACTATGATGACTAGAGGAAGAGATATGAGCTACTTCGACAGCTAAGTGGTTGTTGGGACGCATTTGGCATGAGATTGAGTATAGAAGGCCGCTCAAGTTGACGGTTAAAAATAGAGCGTGGTTGTCTCAGTAAGGGAGAGTTCATTATTTAATAGGGGAGGGGGGCTGGTTAGAGTCCAGGCATCAATCAAAATAATGCGCAAACATAAAAGAAATCCACTTGACCCCTCCCCTTGTATTTAAAAGAAAGTCTCCCCCTCTGAACGTTACAGCGTCGTCCTGCCTTGACACAACGTAACGCTAAGCGGAGCTGAGCTCTACAGGGGTCACAAAGTTGACACCATTCTGAACAACCCACGTCCTTCTCTGCTGACCAGATGTGCATAAATAAAATGATTTTTTTTTTTAATTCTTAACCGAAAGAAACCTTGAGATGGTATAGCCTGACTCGTAACTGGACTAAACTAGCAATGCTGGCCAAGTGACCCACTCAGTTATCCCACTAATTACAAGCCCCACAGAGCCACTGAACCTAGCTGGCACAAATCAAGTTATTGTAGAGGTCACGTCACAACAGACATTAAAACCACTCCCTTTGTCAGTTTAATTGTGTTGACATTCCCAGATGCATTTTGTCAGGTTTCCTCCAAATCCCGGAACAGGGAAGGCTCCCGGAAGACTGGAAGCTTTGAGAAAACACACAGCCCAGTAGATAGCAAGAGGGATGATGTCATTTGGATGGGCTACTTCTGCGCATCCCAAAAGAGTTTTTCAGTGGCTACTGGAGAGATATGCAGTGGCCTCTGATCCAGGACATCACCCAGCTGTTCGAGAATAGATAAGCAGGTGTCTTGCGTTTAGGAAGAAACGTTGGTCCCTTTATTGGCTATACTGGACATAATCCTAAGATAGTATATCACTGTAAAAGGGAGTTTGTCTATTGAACGGCACATAGCGTAGTCACATTCCAGTGGTGCAACAAACACATTGCAATATTTGAGCTAGTTCAGCAAGTCTGCGGGGAAAGAACACCTTAAAAGCGATGATGAAAACGTTGTTCTCTGTGATGGAACGCAGACCAGTAGCACAATATTGCAGATAGAAATTCCAAGAATAGAGCTGGAATGTGATTCCTGTTCCGCTTGTCGGAAAGGCATGTTTGCACTACAAAAATGCATTCTCCATTAATGTTTATTAAAACGTTGGCTGCCTAACGCAGCTCAAATTCTTCCAAGGGAGGGGAAATGAAATTCATTATATTAAGAAATCCTGCAGAATGTGCACCTCCCTCGCTTCAGCCCAGAAATGACCTGTCATTAACCAGAACTCAACCCAGTAGAAAACGACCTGTCATTAACCAGAACTCAACCCAGTAGAAAACGACCTGTCATTAACCAGAACTCAACCCAGTAAAAAATGACCTGCCTGTAACCAGAACTCAACCCAGTAGAAAACGACCTGTCATTAACCAGAACTCAACCCAGTAGAAAATGACCTGCCTGTAACCAGAACTCAACCCAGTAGAAAACGACCTGTCATTAACCAGAACTCAACCCAGTAGAAAATGACCTGCCTGTAACGAGAACTCAACCCAGTAGAAAACGACCTGTCAGTAACCAGAACTCAACCCAGTAGAAAAAGACCTGTCAGTAACCAGAACTCAACCCAGTAGAAAATGACCTGTCATTAACCAGAACTCAACCCAGTATAAAATGACCTGCCTGTAACCAGAACTCAATCGGACAGAAAATGACCTGTCCATAACCAGAACTCAACCCAGTTGAACAATTGAAACTACCAAAACTGGTGGACTAATGTTTGAGGAACTTGAAGAATAATAATCATCCCGGTAACCTGTACATCGTCAGATTTGCCTTCTTGGGACCTTTTGGTAAATGTGTGCTGCTTGAAATGTTACACAACTATTGGGTTGATCTACCAAATTCCAGTGAAACTATTCACTGTATTTTCTACAGTACCTCTCCCTCTCCTTTTCTCAATCTGTCCTTCACTCTCACCCTCTCGTTCTCTCGCCTCAGCACCCCCACCCCACTCCTCAACCCAGTCTGCTGGTGCCGTTTATTTGGACTTTTAATCCAAGTTGACCCATTCCCTCTCTGTGTGTAAGAGTCAAGAGAGCACTCTCCCATGACAGCTATGTCAACGACCCAGAGCAAGTGCCGACAGAAGGCCAATACCACACACATGGAAAACACACACACACACGCACACACACGTACACACACATACACACACGTACACACATACACACACACACACACGTACACACATACACACACACACGTACACACACGTACACACGTACACACACACGTACATACACGCACACGTACATACACACACCCACACACACGTACATACACACACACACACACGTACATATACACACACACACACACACGTACATACACACACAGACACATGTACATACACACACACACACACAAACATACATACACACACCCACACACACACACACATGCATACACACACACCCACACAAACGTACATACACACACACACACGTACATTCACACACACACCCACAAACGTTCATACACACACACACACACACGTACATTCACACACACACATAGAAGCTAACCGTTTATAACATGCATATACACATTCACATGCAAACTGTACTTTTTTATCTGCGTTTGCGTGTGTGTCAGCAGGTGTGTGTGTGTTCATGTATGCATGTGTGTGTGTGTGTGTGTTTATATGTCTTTCTGTCATGAGGAAATACTGGGCATGTGTTAGAGAGGATCCCTGGGGCTCTGATTGGATCCTGGGGCGTTCTATTTGTTTCCTTGGCGACAGAACTGTCACCGCCTTCTACCACCCAGGTAGAGCTGTCAGTCACTCTTTACCACCAATCACACTGCAGAACCCCTGTAGTGGAACTCCGAGTGGCATCGCAGTGCAACACAATGTACCCTCAGTGCTGGACAAGCCGGGCTACAGCGAACTTTAATAAAGACCTTCAGAAACGTCTGTGTGTGTGTGTGTGTGAGTGTGTGTGTGTCTGTCTGTGTGTGTGTGAGAGCAGGGCGGCTGTTTATTGTTGCAGCTCTCTGCTGAGATGTCCGGATGCAGGAACAGATTCCAGAGAGGGTGAGAGGAACAGTGGGGACTGGAGGTTTACCGGCCTCGTCTCTGGTGGCAGGAGGCATTAAAACATCTTCAGAACTCCTATACTCTAATATCCAGCCTTGGTCATCTTCCGCATTCAGAACCGGCCCAGCTTTCAAAACAGGTGTGGTATGTCCAGGAACACGGGTCCATTTCCTCTGAAAGCCTCAATGCCCAGAAATCCGTCTTTCTGCTCCGTTGATGAGCAGCTGAGGGCGAACTGGGAGGAACCTAGCATCAATACCAACACTGTTAATCTGCTGGGGACCCCGGCGGTCACACACACACACAGTCAAACACTCTCACACACACACACACACACAAACACACACACACACACACCTCCCCCCGGACTACTGTACTCCCGTGTGTGAGAGTGTGTGAGTGTTGATTACAGTAGAGCTTCTCCACTGTATCCACAGATCAATATAACTGATCAGAACCAATCAGCTCATCAATACTGACCCATCTGGCAATGAGCCTGGACAAACACACACGCAAACACAACGTCCTCTACAGTAGAGACATCATTAATGCGTCCAGCCGGATGTTTGTGTGACCTTTGGGCTTTAGGTTTGACCCCTGTAGGCCACAAAAGGTCAATCTGGAGAGGGATTATTTCCTGATCTAATTACCCTCCCAGCCTGTGCCCACCCCTCCCAAGTCTCCCCCTCCCTTACCCACCCCCAAACTCTTAATCCCATGCAATCTGCCGTGTTTTGGTGTTTGGACGGGTGAGGACAGAAGCAGACGGAAGCGGAGCTAAGATTTCTAAAACAGTTCACAAACGAGAAAACATCCTAAGCCATTACGAACAGACACACACATGCATCACAGACACAACACAGACACAAATACACCCACAACATAACACAGACACACATAAAGAGGACAGTGAGTGAACAATCGTAGAGTTTCATTGGCCGGCGGAACTCGACACCTCGACGAAATCACACATCCAAACACTATTTAGAAGGAGGTCAAGGAAGGAGGCCAGGGAAGGAGGTCAGGGAAGGAGGCCAGGGAAGGAGGTCAGGGAAGGAGGTCAGGGAAGGGGGTTGGGACAGTTGTTTTACAATCACTTTGACACTAATTTCAGAACCTTGATGTCATTTTTCAAAACTCTAGACACCAAACTCAACCAATGATCAAAATGCAAATTTTTCAAAACTCTAACACTTTTTTCAATGGACCAAGACAGCGGCAGCAACAGCAGAGTGTCCAATGATGTTTGGCTACTGAAAACATCCATTGTGTTATAGATGAGAACCTGTGGCCAAATCTACGATACAGAGTTGTGTACAGTAATCACTCGTATGGTTTGCTTTTTACAGTAAAAGCAAACAAGTTGAGGAACACAGCATATTTTACAGTACTGACTTTTCTTTTCTATTTCGTAGCTAATTATTTAGCTTTGATTCAAATAAACATATGTTGTGATTGTACTGTATTGTTTTCCATCAATATATTTCAGATTTTGTTCAATGATTCCACTGTGTCTATAGTATTCTCTCTACTACTGCAGTAGTTTTAAAGGGATGTATTTACATCAATCAAATGTATTTATAAAGCCCTTTTTACAACAGCAGTTGTCACAAAGTGCTTTACAGAGACAACCCCAAGGAGCAAACAACAGTAGTGTTGGATATTACATATATTTACATGTAGTACCATAATGAAGCATGTATCACCTATTTTGCACTACAAAATGCAAGTGCAAGATTTCTTTAAAGATATGAATGCACAATGGAATGTTTTGAACATTGGACAGGCTGTGTTACAAATGATGACCGTTTTGAGTTTTGTGTCTAGAGTTTTTAAAAATGACGTAAAGGTTCTGAAATTAGTGCCAAAGTGATTGTAAAAAACTGTAAATATCACCAGAACCTGTAGATGACTCAGCTTGGCTGTGGATTTATGGGCCATGTGCTCAGACAAAACCTGTTGACACCCACTCCCTCTGTGACTGAGTGTGTGTGTGTTTCAGTGTCTGAGTGTTTTTGTGTTTCTGTGTTTTGTTTAGACATGTGCTCCTGTGAGTGTCAGTGAGTGTGTGTGTGTGTGTGTGTGTGTGTGCAAGTGCGTGTATGCGTGTGTTTTGGTGTTTCTGTGTTTGTGTTTCTGAGTGTGCTTCTGTGAGTATGTCAAAGTGTGTGTGTGTGTGTGTCAGAGTGTGTGTGTGTGTGTGTTAGGGTGCCTGTGTGTGTTTGTATGTGTGAGTGTGTGTGTGTAAGTGTGTTTCAGAGTGTGTGTGTCAGAGTGTGCGTGTGTATGTGTGTCAGAGTTTGTGTCTGTGTATCAGAGTGTGTGTGTGTCAGAGTGTGTGTGTGTCAGAGTGTGTGTGTGTGTTTTAGGTCTAACTATACTCATGCGGACCAAATGTCTCAATGAGTATAGTAAACCAGAAAAAACCAGAAAAAAACTTTTGCCGGTCCCCATGTGGCTAAAGTCAATTTCTAGCTCAGGGTTTAGGTTTAGGGTCAAACTTATAGTTCATTTTAGAGTTAGATTTGGGGTTTCTTTAAGGTCCAGGCGTTGTTGGTTAAGTTTAGGGTTAAGGTTAGACATTACATCTAAGTAAAGTTAAGGCATACATGTTACTTTATTGAGGTTAAGGTTAGGATTATGGTTAGGGTTAGGGTTATGGTTAGGTTTAGGGTTAAGATTAGGGCAATGGAGCATGCAATTTCTTTTTTCTGGTCCCCATGAAGATAGCCATACAAACATGGATGTGTGTGTGTTTGTGTGTCAGAGTTTGTGTGTGTCAGATGGTGTGTGTGTGTGTGAGTGTGTGTGTGTGTGCAGCCTGTCCTTAGGATCCCAGATGGTGTTGTGTAGGAGTCAAGGCCGGGACTGCCACACATGAAGGCGTGAGGTTAACCGGCCGGGCTGTGGGTTGTGTGTGTGTCGATAAACGGTATAGGAGAACTTTACTGATATGGTGAAAGGGAGGTGGTCTGGGCGGTGGCAACTGCAGGGCTTCTGGCTTCAGAGGGAGGGAGTTATCCATTTAGAACAGCCTCTTTCTTTTATTATTATTATGTTTCGGGAGTGAACACAGCACCATGTGGAAACCTGAGGAGAACTGAGAATTATTTGTAAAGCTATTTCTCAGGGATGTAGTATTTATGCGCTCATTAAAACATAATATTGCATTAGAGTAATTACAAATAACATTAATAATATTAATGCAATAGAAATTCATGAGAATTTCTTCTGTTTTCCAGAAGATAATGAATATTTTGTGAGGTTGGCTACTAGAAATATAGACATAATAAGAAACTGGGCCTGAACAAAACTATTTTACATTGTAAAATAAAAAGAAATCTATATCTGGAGTGTTAGCATTTCACAACAATCACAACAATCAATCACCAGAAATGATTTTGGGTGCTTACAAAGTACATCCTAGAATCTGCAGAATTTGTATTTGCCAGCTGGCTTCCCAAATGAAAAACCGGCGGTACCCAACATGGTAGCAAGAAAACAGGAACATGTTTGTATCACCTAATCTGTCTGAAATTTGGTACACACGCTCAGAGAAGCAATTCTACCCACGCATTATCTGAGACACAACCGGAGCAATTTTTACTAAACACAAACAACTGATGTATCAATGAGATCCAGCATTAACAAAGCATGCATCCTTTGATGAGGATAACATTTTATTTGAATGTGTGTTTGAGGGAGGGATTTGATTCATCCTGGTCAGAGTTACAGCCGGTTAAAACACTTCAGAAAAATCGTTTGAGACACTCACACACACTCACACAAACACACACGCCTCCCTTCATAAAAATAGCGTCAACAAACGACTCGCTCCAGCGCTCCTGTCAGCACCTCCAGTATCAGGGTTACACATCACCCCTGGCAACTACAGACAGGCGCCAAAAACACCCCTAATCAACACAAACATCTTTCGTTCTGTCTGTCTCTCACACACACGCACACACACACACGCACACACACTAACACACGTACACACACACTCAGACAGAGACGTGTGTGGAGAGATTTACTACAGTAACTTATGGCAGCAGTCAGGTGAGATTCAAGGCCGACCAGGTCCGGAGGAGGAGAAGGGAAAGAGGTGGAGGAGGTGGAGGAGGAGAGGAGATAGACGGGATAAAGATGAAAGAGGTGGAGGGAGAGATGGAGAAGAGGATGGAGACAGAAAAGGAGGGGAAGATGGAAGGAGGATAGAAGGGAGAGATGGAAGGAGGCGTTGGAAAAGAAGAAGGTTTCTACAGATTGTCTTTAATAACGAATGGCCCTGTGAAGTGCTTTCTCAGCCCGTGTGTGGTGTGATGGTGGTGTGTGTGTGTGTGTGTGTGTGTGTGTGGTGTGTGATGGTGGTGTGTGCGTGCGTGTGTGTGTGAGTGCGCGTGTGTGCGTGTGTGTGATGCAGGCTGCATTAGGAGCAGAGTGTGTCATTAACGAACATAACAGACAGGTATGTAGGTGTGTATGAGGGTTGTATCAGCCATCAGGTGAGATGAACAGCTACTCCAATTGCAGGGCCAGATTTAACTGCCTCCTGAAAGAGTTTTACATGAGAGCACTCATTCCCACGGTTACACACCAGCAGAGAGGCAGAGAGGATGCTGGGAAGGACACGCCATTCCAACACAAATGTAGCATGAGCCATCGCCCAGGATGACCACTGACGGACAGGCAGCTGTGTGTGTGTTTCTCATGAGTGTGTGTGTGCGTGTTGGGTACGTCCAGTTTGGTCCCACAACTAAATAAACACCTTGATACATACACACAACCACACACAACCACACACACACACACACACATATGCACACACAGTGAGGTCTTGTGCCTGTAATTGAAACACAACAGAGTATAGAGGTTATGACCTAGTAGTACTGTCAACGCTCTATTAACCTGAGAGACAGAGAGAGGAAGGGAGAGAACGAGAGGACAAGAGGCCAGAAAGAGAAAAGCAGAGAGTCAGAGAGAGGAAGAATGGGACTGAGATACATTGACAATGAGTAAAAGACTGAGAAAGTGCAAACTCAAGACGAAGAGAGAGGAGTTTATTTAACTTTTGTTTATTTTTGTCTTTGGCAATGTAAACTACTATTTCCCATGCCAATAAAGCCCACCTGCACTAATTTGAGAGAGGAAGAGTGAGGAAGACAAGAAAAAGATTTCAGCAGCCTTATTTAAAAAAAAGAGAACATGTGTCTTAAGTTACATTAAAAGAATGTTTCAGCCGAGAACCAAGTGTGATCAGTATGCTGAAGATATTGTCAATCTCTGAAGACTCTGCCAATATTATTCGTTCACCTTAATCCCTCTCGGTTCTCAGATGCTGGGGCATGGAGGGGTGTTGAGTCACGAGAAAAATGTGCTTCTACCCCCAAGAAATAAGAATGTTAAATAGGACAGCCTAAGGTTCATCAAATGGCAACTCGTCTATGTATGTACAATGTGCTTATTTCGCATTTGATCAGGATTAATATTTAAATTAATTTGCTATGTATTAGATTACTTGGTGAAATATGTATAAATAGTTGTCCGTTCCCATAATTCTGCCTGTTTTTATAGTTGTATGTCCAAACGTTATCATCATGATTAAGTGGCCATATAGAAAATGCACGTGTGTTCATGACTCTGAATCACTGTTGCAACTTGGTCCATTTTCCTCCTGAAATGGGTTGCCTATAGTTTCATAGTCCCAACCGTTCTACCCCTCTTTCTCTCTCCTTTTCACATGTCTCTCTTTCTCTTTGTTCACTCTCTTTTGATCGAATCAAAATTCCTTGTAAACACCTATCACACATTTGATGATCCACTGAGCCTGACCCCACTCCCACACACACACACACACACACACACACACACCGGCTGACGTGGCCCTGTCCTTGACCCCAGAGTCCATCTCCCATCATTCCATAGTGACGGGATCCCAGACTCTCTGCCCTCTGACATCACCACTCACACAGTGTGTAGTTAGTGTGTAGTCAGTGTGTTGTTACGGTGTGTAAATGTCCACATACTACCTCATCTGCTCTAGACATCCCATCTTTCTCATCAAGAGAGAGATGAAGAAATCTGACCTACATATACCTCTACACCAGAGCTGTACATATCAAAAATAAAATGTAGAGTGAGAAAAAGAAAGAGAGAAAAAAATGAAATAGAGAGAGAAAGAGAGAGAAAAACTGAGACATCAAGAGAATGAGAGATGGAGAGAGACAACGAAAGAGAGACAGTGGGAGAACTATACTAGCAGTAACACAACTGACAAAACACAGACTGTATGTGTCTGTTTCCACACATGAAAGATGCAGGCTGTTCTGAAACTCTGGGAATGTTTATGGTTGTCCTGTTTTAGCCAGCCTCCTGTAGTTAGAAATTTAACTGGCCACGCTACCGCATTCCCTCACAATCCAACCAGCTAAATAAAAAACACGGCACAATATAAAAACACATACACATAAAATCACACACACACATACACACACACACAAGGCTCTGAAACACACCAAACAGGCAACATGGAGCTCATCATCAAGGTCAGAGGTCAGTCATCAGCTCCTGCTCCTCAGTATGCTCAAGTCATTCCTAGACCCAGAATAGTTCCTACATGCTATGTCACCCTCACTAAAGCGCTACACCCACATTTGTTGAGTACAGAAAAACATACGAGCATAGAAATAAATTCTGCTGCAACAAATTTGCTAGCTACATTCTATAAAATGTATGTTTGCTTAATTAATTAATGACTTACAGTGATACGTTTGGGTCGAATGGTCCCAATTTTACAGTCTCATTCTGCAAAGAGTTCTGCCAGGTAGAGTGGCTTGCTTGCATGTAGTGACCCACTCCACAAAGCCAACACATTATTGATGAAACGGCTCAAATAAACACACCAACAGCTTTCAATACACAGAACATCAAGGAAAAAACACACGTTCAAACAGGCCCCCCATCATGCAAATCTAACTTTCTCTAACTAAACAGTTAATAGTCTGACAGAAAATCAATATTACACTAACTCCCCGAGCAGGACAATGAAACCCAAATGCTCTCAATGAACCTCTGAAGGTTTAGGCTAACATCAGCAATTGGACCTTGTCTTCATAAACGAGTAGGTGAATTTTAGATTTATCTGCATTGTATAACATTACACAGTTAGGTAGTTTTGAGATGTTGAACTACCTGAATAGATCACTAGAATTGTAATAATTATTCACACATTGCTACAGGAGCTTATTTTTATTGGACTCAAAACTTTTATATTTCCTTTTTATTATGATATTAATAAGATTTTCAGATAACATTAGTTAAATCACCTGAAGTCACATTTATGAAGTAATGATTATGATGATGAAGATTTTATTTACAATGACGGGGAGAGGATAGAGAGAGAGAGGGGGAGAGAGGAGAGAAGAGAGGGGGAGAGAGGAGAGAAGAGAGGGGGAGAGAGGAGAGAAATGGGAGAGGGTAGAGTGGTGACAGGTAAAAGCACATAGTGATCTTTATCTGTGAATGGGGTTAAATGTAACAGCCAGTGGTGTGTGTTTCTGTGTGTGTGTGTCTCTGTGTGTGTGTGTGTACTAGTGTTAAGGTGTCAGGAATATGGGTTCTCGCCACGCCTTGGAGCATTTCAGACACCAACTCTAACCGCCTCACACACACACACACACACACACACACACATACACACACACAAATTTCATCCAATTAAGCCTTGTTCGTCATTGCTATTTCTGTGTGTGTGTGTGTGTGTGTCACCAGATGTCCATTAGAGTGGTGGCAGGAAACACCAAATCACTCCATACCTGTCAAGGGGGGTTGGGAAAGGAGGGACACTGGGATGGAGTCTTGGATGGAGGAAGGGAGAATTAGGAAATTACTGTAAGGCCTAACTACCACTATTTGTGTATGTGTGTGTGTATGTGTGTGTGTGTATGTGTGTGTGTGTATGTGTGTGTGTGTATGTGTGTGTGTGTATGTGTGTGTGTGCGTGTGTGTGTGTCTGTGGCAGCACGTTGACAACACCTCTAGGATTAACACATTATTATTCACACATGAGTGGGGTCCCATCCGATCCACGTCTCCTTAAGACGTTTGTCCCGGTGGGGTGACCTACAACACATGTCCAGAGGAAACGCGTAACAAATATCCCATGACCTCCTTGGGCCTCCGCCAATCAGTCCGTTATCAACCGTTACTGTGGAGTGTTCTTGAGACTCTACAGAGTGTAGTTGCCGTTTTTTAATCAAATGTTGCCGCAACTCATGGGTCCGGACCTTCATTGTTGTGACGAGACAACGTGAGGAAAAAAGAGGCGGGTGTCAAGTAACACATTCCACAAAGATGACTGTTTCCTTGCCTCTCTACTTCGGTTATATGTCCCTCATGACTTAGTAAGGTTGAGACTTAATCTATCCCGGATCCGCTTACTCCGATCAAACAAGCATTCCCCAAGACTTAAGCAATTTGATACACGAATGTCTTTATACTGGTGGATTTGAAGGAGGCCATCAGACACGTAATAAAAAAGCACTTTTTACATCATACCTCCTGACGGACAGGCCAATGGATCCATGTGGTTAATTTCTAATCCTAAAGCTCCAATATGCACCAGACACATCAGATTTTTCTCTTTCTGTCGGAATAGTTAAGTAATAACCCGAAAGTGATCTGTCTTAGTCAACCCACAAAGCTAAGCATTATTCTAGCCAGCTAGGCTAAAACAGTTGCCATCACCCAGATATTTAATCATTTTATTTTTATATGCAAATTACCAGGTAGCCAATTCTATGCTACCATGGAGGGTCCTGTGGTGGTCGTGGGCCAGAGATCCCTCAAAAACCATTTATAGCAAAGCACATGAGAATCCAGTGGACATTTTGTTTTGATTTCACCCATTGACGTTTATGACCAGTGTTATAGACCGCAGTGAGACTGTGAGACCTGGTTGCACACATACGTTGGTCATTAAACCTGGAGTACCCAAGCAGGAGCAGAGGAGTGAGGAGAGAGGAGGAGGTGAGGGGAAAAGTAATATTAATATTAAGGGAATATATAAGCTAGTACTAATTGTGATATGTAAAGTAAGGTTATCATAAAAGGTAAGGTAATACTAATATTACTATGTAAAGTTAACTTACCGTAATAGGTAAGGAAATACTAATAGCGTCATATGTTTGCTGACACCCATTCCTCCTGACACCCATTCCTCCTGATGTCCATTCCTCCTGATGTCCATTCCTCCTGATGTCCATTCCTCCTGACACCCATTCCTCCTGACATCCATTCCTCCTGATGTCCATTCCTCCTGATATCCGTTCCTCTTGACATTCATTCCTCCTGATGTCCGTTCCTCCTGACATTCATTCCTCCTGATGTCCATTCCTCCTGATGTCCATTCCTCCTAATGTCCATTCTTCCTGACATTAATTCCTCCTGATGTCCATTCCTCCTGATGTCCATTCCTCCTGATGTCCATTCCTTGGCCTCATCCTCCCTCTATCTCTACTTTCAGGAGTGGATGTGTGTATCACCCCTCTCTCAGACAGAGATAAGAGTCACAGAGACACTGTATGTGTGTGTGTGTGTGTGTGTGTGTGTATGTGAGAGAGTGTGTGTTAGTGTGATTGTGTATTGTTTTAAGGAGAGTCTGGTTATTTTCGGTGCAATCTGTTTCCATGGTAACATCTGATTGCGCGTGGAGACAGACGTCTCATGGAATGTCTTCACCCCCTCCTACATCATTAATACACACATACACACACAGACACACACGCACACACACACACACACACATACACACACAGACACACACACACACACACACACACACACACACAGACACACACAGACACACACAGACACAGTCAGATGGACATATCATGGCACCATAATCATTCCCACGTTCATCATATCTATGGCTTTCACTCCAGCACACACACACAGTGTTGAGAGTGGGCCGTTCCCATAACTCGTTGATAATGATGACAGGAGCAAGAGAGAGAAAAACATAAATGTGATAAATGTGTATCTGTTTGTGCGTGTGTGTGTGTATGTGTGTGTTTATCTGCATGTGTGTTTATCTATTTGTGTGTGCATGCGTGTGTATCTATGTGTGTGTGTGAATGAGTGATGGTGTAGTCTAGGTCTTTGTAGTGTGTTGTAGTGTCCGGTCAGCGAGGTCCTTATTTATCGCCCAGGTTACTGGGCGCCACAAGCTTATTAGTGAGATTTATGTGTGTGTGTGTAGGGGTGGGAGGGTGTGTGTGTGTAGGGGTGGGAGGTGGGTGTGGGGATAGATCCTCTCCTCCTTTCCTCCTCTCCTTATCTCCTCTCCTTTTGTAGTCCCCATTAACCCTAACCTGTTTGGCAGATATATAACTGGTGTATATTAACCCTTACCTGTTTGGTAGATATATAACTGGTGTATATTAACCCTAACCTGTTTGGTAGATATATAACTGGTGTATATTAACCCTAACCTGTTTGGTAGATATATAACTGGTGTATATTAACCCTAACCTGTTTGGTAGATATATAACTGGTGTATATTAACCCTTACCTGTTTGGTAGATATATAACTGGTGTATATTAAACCTAACCTGTTTGGTAGGTATATAACTGGTGTATATTAACCCTAACCTGTTTGGTAGATATGTAACTGGTGTATATTAACCCTAACCTGTTTGGTAGATGTATAACTGGTGTATATTAACCCTAACCTGTTTGGTAGATATATAACTGGTGTATATTAACCCTAACCTGTTTGGTAGATGTAAAACTGGTGTATATTAACCCTAAACTGTTTGATAGATATATAACTGGTGTATATTAACCCTAACCTGTTTGATAGATATATAACTGGTGTATATTAACCCTAACCTGTTTGGTAGATATATATTACTGGTGTATATTAACCCTAACCTGTTTGGTTGATATATAACTGGTGTATATTAACCCTAACCTGTTTGGTAGATATATAACTGTGGTATATTAACCCTAACCTATTTGGTAGATATATAACTGGTGTATATTAACCCTAACCTGTTTGGTAGATATGTAACTGGAATATATTAACCCTAACCTGTTTGGTAGATGTAAAACTGGTGTATATTAACCCTAACCTGTTTGGTAGATATATAACTGGTGTATATTAACCCTAAACTGTTTGATAGATATATAACTGGTGTATATTAACCCTAACCTGTAAGTGTGAAATATTTGTCCCTTTAGCGTCCCTGACAACTGTCCCTTTCACACTTAATCAAGCCCTCTCCAACCTATCAGCACACACAGACATTCAGACACACACACACACACACACATGCACACACACCCACACACACACACAAACACACACACACAAACACACACACACACTCACAAGTTAAGACACCTACTCTTCTCAACCACTCCAGCTCTCTGATAAGACCACAGAAGTAACAGATAGGACAAGTGCACACACCAGATCCAGGAGGATGTCTGTGTCTGTATCTGTGTGTGTGTGTGTGTGTGTGTGTGTGTCTGAATGTCTGTGTGTGTGTATGTGATCCAGGAGGATATCTGTGTGTGTATGTATGTCTGTGTGTGTGATCCAGGAGGATATCTGTGTGTGTATGTATGTCTGTGTGTGTGATCCAGGAGGATATCTGTGTGTGTATGTATGTCTGTGTGTGTGATCCAGAAGGATGTCTTTGTGTTTGTGTGTGATCCAGAGGATGTCTGTGTGTGTGTGAGATCCAGGAGGATGTGTGTGTGTGTGTTTGTTTTTGTGTGAGTGTGTGTGTTTGTGTGTGTGATCCAGGAGGAAGTGTGTGTGTGTTTGTGTATGTGTGTGTGTGATCCAGGAGGATTTCTGTGTGTGTGTGTGTGTGTGTGTGTGTGAGGGTGTGCGTGTGTTTGTGTGTATGTGTGAGTGTGTGTGTGTGTGTGTGTGTGTGTGTGTGTGAGACAGAAAGGCTATGGTTGGGGTTAACATTAGGCATTAAGATGAAGGATAAGTATTCACGAGCGTTCATTCTGAATGGTTTAGGTTTAGGTTTAAGTTTAGTTTTAGGTTTTTGGGAATGGCTTAAAACTATCCAAACAAACTGTTCTGTAACAGGGGCTGAAACAGACCTGGGATGATGCCAGAAAACGATTTAATCACAGAGCAGAGACAAAGTTGAAAAATTTTGCTGTCTGCTACACGGAGCAAGATATCCAGCAAATCCAATATTTTAAGCATCAGATTGGTAGATAGCTGAACAGCTTTGTAGCTGGACAGCACCTTTACCAGGCTTCCAGCTACATTTTACATTTTAATACTTTAGCAGACGCTCTTATCAAGAGCAAGTGATGTGAACAATTAGGGTTGAGTACCACGTGAAAAAGAAAACCAACAATTTTTTACTGTGTCAGCTCAGGATTAGAATCAGCAGCCTATTGGTTACTGCCTAAACACTCAGCCCACTAGGCCATCTGCCGCCCTTTAAAGCTACATAGCTTACATTACAACTTCAGCTAATTACCTCAAAACAAACCACGCAGCCTAAGTTGATTCTAGCCTGCCAGTTTCATGGGATATAAACACATTATCGCATATGATAAAAGTACTTTATTACATGACATAAAAGCATATTCTTACACAAGATAAAAGCACATTAGTCCTGTCCTGCTTGAGAATTATTCACTCTGGGTCAGACACATTCCCTGGCTGCTTATCTTGGCCTGCTCTCACAGTTCACGGAGTGTGTGTGTGCGATCATGTGTGGCTGCATTGCCGTGCGTGTGAGTGTGCGTGTGTGTGTGTGTGTGTATTTAAGGTATATATGATTATATGATCATGTATGATAGTTATTTTAGCTTGAGTTCCTCTGCTCCTCTGAGGCAGGATGGGAAACCGCAGAGAAAAACCCACAAAGGAAGTGTGTGTGTGTATATGATTGTGTATGTGTGTGTGATTGTGTGTATGCATGTATGTGTGTGTGTATGTGTGTGTGATACAGTACATATTTACATGGCAAAAGTTCATTCCTGTCCTTTGAAGAGTAGAGTATCAGTGTCTTACAAAAACACCCAGAAAGGGGCCATGAGGGTGTGTGGGTGATGTGTGTGTGGGGGGGGGAGTGTATGGGTGTGTGTGTGTGGGGGGAGGTGTGGGGTGTTTGATTGTGTGTGTGTGTGTTTGAGGGAGGTGTGGGGTGTGTGAGTGTGTGTGTGGGGGGCGGGTGTATGGGTGTGTGGGGGGTGTGTATGGCGGGTGTATCAGTGTGTGTATGGCGGTGTGTGTGTGGGGTGTGTGTATGTGTGCCTTTGTGTGTGTGTATGTGTGTGTGTGTGCACCTTCTCTTCCACTCAGGGCAGCAGTGTGTGTATCTCAAAGTTGCTCCTTTGAGATAACTGATTAAAAAAACATTATAATCACTGAGAAATGTTAGGTAGAGGGACATGAATCCATTAAGACATGAATCCATTAAGGATGACAGGGAGAGGGAAGTAAAAGGAATGACAGTGTAAAGTGACAGTGTATGTGTTAACATTAAGAGAACATGAATTCAACAACATAGCACCTTTAGCCAGGATGGTGTGAATCTCTATAGTGGCTACTAGCTAACAGTTACCTCCACTATGGCTACTAGCTAACTGTTAACTCGAGTTACCTCCACGGTGGCTACAAGCTAACTGTTACCTCCACAGTGGCTACTAGTTAAAAGTTACCTCCACAGTGGTTACTAGCTAAAAGTTACCTCCACTATGGCTACTAGCTAATAGTTACCTCCACTATGGCTACTAGCTAACAGTTACCTCCACTATGGCTACTAGCTAACAGTTACCTCCACAGTGGCTACTAGCTAACAGTTACCTCCACAGTGGCTACTAGCTAACAGTTACCTCCAATATGGCTACTAGCTAACAGTTACCTCCACTATGGCTACTAGCTAACAGTTACCTCCACTATGGCTACTAGCTAACAGTTACCTCCACTATGGCTACTAGCTAACAGTTACCTCCACAGTGGTTACTAGCTAACAGTTACCTCCAATATGGCTACTAGCTAACAGTTACCTCCACAGTGGCTACTAGCTAAAAGTTACCTCCACTATGGCTACTAGCTAACAGTTACCTCCACTATGGCTACTAGCTAACAGTTACCTCCACTATGGCTACTAGCTAACAGTTACCTCCACTATGGCTACTAGCTAACAGTTACCTCCACAGTGGCTACTAGCTAACAGTTACCTCCACTATGGCTACTAGCTAACAGTTACCTCCACTATGGCTACTAGCTAACAGTTACCTCCATAGTGGCCACTATCTCCTCAGCCGTACAGCCCTCCTCATCTGGCATCATCTGAAGTGGTTAGCGATGCGGTCCTGACACGCGGCATGTAGACCCTCAGACTCTCAAACAATAACACCATCATTCATTGAACTACACAGTAATGCAAACAGATTCACATGGGTGCACAGACACTAGCACAGGACACACAAGACACACACACAGACACACACACAGACACACACACAGACACTAGCACAGGACACACAGACACACACAAGACACACACACAGACACACACACAGACACACACACAGACACACACAGTAATCTCTGCAGTGATTCTAAGGCGCCTTATACACTTATAACTTTATTACGTTTTTTTTTAGTGGGGGGGGGTGTTTGTGTTAATTCTGGCTGATCCATCGCCACTCTGTCTAAGGTCTCATATCTTTAGATAAAAAAATCTGGTTACTATCAGGAACACCAGGAGAAAGAAGCCCTGAAACGCAAAGTGTAAGTGTGTGTGAAGGTGTATGTGCGAGTGTTTGTGCGTTCAGCTAACAGGATCTTTGAACACTAAATACATCTATGAGGAATATACTGCACTGTAACTGAGTTTACTGTCACTGTTCGCTAAACAAAAGATAAAGAAAGAGAGCGAGGTAAAGAAAGGGAAGGAGGGGGTAGAGAGAGAGAGAGAGAGGGAGAGACAGAGAGAGAGAGAGAGAGAGGGAGATAGGGAGGTAGGAAGAGAGAAAGCAGGAGTGCGATATAGGGAAGGAAAAGGAGAGACAGAGGTTGAGCAGGAAGGAAGAGAGATAATAGTGGGAAATGAGAGAGAGAGAAGGAGAGGTTGAGAGTAAATGAAAAAAGAGAGAATGACGGCGCGTGTTGGATTACAGTATGTACAGGTTGATGGTGTGTATTCTGACAAGCTTCCTGTAAATACCAGAGTTGCACTGGGCTCCATTCTACGACAGTTTGTGATCATTACGTATTTAATATTCTAGTGTGAAGACATTGCAGATGCTAACGTGCTGTAAATCTGTATGGAGATAAAGTCTGAAAATCTATGCATTCACTACTGTAAGTTGTCTTTAATAAGAGCTTCGCCTAACATATATCAAATGGTGTCAGTATGTCTAAAACTGATCCAAGACTAAATTAGGCAGTTCTCAAATGTCCGCTCAAATTAATTGTTACTGCAGAGGAAACAAAATAAATGTTTTTCTCAACCTCAAGTAAACCGCAGTTGATATGAATAGCTGAAGAGCCTCTAAGGTTCTAATGTAAAGTTGGAATACAAATATCAAAAGAAGAACTAAGGTTCTACTATGAAGTTCTACAATAAATAACTGAAGAAGCTCTAAGGTTCCACTTCAATGTTTTACTATAAATAACTGACTAGGCACTAGGGTTCTACTCTAGAGTTCTACTATTAAAAAAATGAGACTCTAAACCTCTAAGCCTGTACTATGAAGTTTCCGTCATATTCTGGAGTAGTTCAGATGAGGTACACATGTAATCTTGTCTCAGTGTGTGTGTGTGTCATTTGCTAAACCCATTAGAGGCTGATGAGGGCTTTGGTTTATGTCACACTCACCCTGCCAGCAGCAAGTCATCTCACACACACACACACACACACACACACACACACACACACCACCTGTGTTGTTCTGGACGTGTCACTATCACACCTCTAGCTGATGTTTTTACCATGACAACCAGACAGAGAGAGAGTGAAATAGTTCTATTTCACAGCGACCTAAAGGAAAGTGATTTTCAAACCTTCCCTTACAAAAGCGTCATCTACTGAGAGATTAACCAAGAGAATAACCCCTAAACCATCTGATTTTGTGTTCACAAACCCAAACAGATGCTTGAGATCCCCAGGACAGCAACACAATCAGACCCCAGCAAATCATTAACAAAACAAAAGCTAATTATTTGATCAACTGAAAAGCAAAGCATTTGGTACTTTATTTTCTATTGTTACGGGGGATGAGCCTTCAGCCAACTGGAAGCTGGGGATGATTAAGTGGCCATGATGGTATTAGGACCAGATTCAAAATGCAGCCAGCAAACTTGGGTTTACCCCCAACCCCTTAGAATAAGTGCCACCTGATTACTGTAGGTCTCATCTGAACCCTACACAGGGCAATATCCTGATCCCTGCCCTGGGGGAATTTTATCTACAGACCAGAGGCAAGAGTGCCCCCTACTGGCCCTACAACACAGAAAGCAAGAGGGAGAAACAAAGTCAGAAACGTATATGTTAGCAGTTGTGTGTGTGTGTGTGTGTGTGTGTGTGTGTAATTATTTGCAGTTATCTTGTTAATAGTTTGACCATAACGTCACAGACCAGTGAAGCCACATAAAGCCAAAGGTGGATATTCATATTTTCCAACAGCCTGTGTGCCACAGATTTTCCCTTATAAAGGAGACCAGGATCCCAACACTCACACATTATGGGCCCTTGCAGACTTACACGTCTCTGTGTGTCTCTCAGAATGACAGACAGGAGGATGAGATCAGAGAGAAACATTCAGACCACTTTAAAGATGGAAACTGTACAACAGCTGCAACGGCATCACTGTCGGCAAACCAGACTTAGTGTTTTTAGGTTGTGAAAAAAAATGGTGAGGTGAGGACAGAGGTGAGGTGAGGAGATGTAAGAAAGGTGTGGTGAGGAGACGTGAGGAGGTGTGGTGAGGAGGTGAGTAGTATTTTTTTTCATTGTATTGCATATTCTGCACACATAATGATGTCAGAGGGAGATCAGGAAGGAAGCGCCGAAAACCATGTCTTTACAGTCATTGTCATCCAGGAAAAGTGAGGTTTGAAAACCTTGATATATTGTTTAATTAACCCCTAATATTTAGGAAGTTCAAAATCTCTGGAAAAGGGGTAAATTGCTATTGAATGCAGGTGAACCGTTCCCCTGTGAGCAGTGTTGAAGATGGTAAGCTAGGCAACGTGGAACACAAAAGAGAGTTAAAGAAGAGGTGGATTCGGCATGGAAAGAAGGATAACCTAATACTTACTGTAATGTATATCTTTCATTTTCATGGGTCTATTTTGCTTTTACTGGTCCTGGGGCCCTGGTTAAGGTCAATGGCATCACAAACTCTATCAAGTACCAGGTCATTTTAACTCTACCGATTACCACGACATTTTGATTCTACCAAGTACCAGGACAATTTACCGGAACCAAGTACCAGGACATTTAACTCTATCAATTACCAAATTGTATTTAACATGTTGTATTGAAGAAAAAGTATTTAATATGTAACATTTTCTAGTTAACATATTATATTTATCATATTGTGTTCATTATTTACATATTTTATTAATCGTATTGTGTTTAATATTTAACATATTCTATTCAAAACAATGTATTTATGATGTTTTAATTATCAAATTGTATTTAATATTCAACACATTGTGAAAGGCCTGTTGTGGCTACATGGGCTGCACACTGTTGAAATGTGATCACTTTTTTATCAATTAGCAATCAATGGCAAAAATTAGAGTCCTGGTGGAATAATATAGTCCTGATGGAATAGTATAGTCCTCATGGAAAAGTATAGTCCTGATGGAATAGTTTAGTCCTGGTGGAATAGTATAGTCCTGGTGGAATAGTTTAGTCCTGATGTGAAAGTAGTAGCAGGCCAAATTCCAAACTTAGGCAAATGTATTTCCATTTTTCCTGAGGTCCTCCAGCACCCAGGCTATGATTCAAAACCCAGGCTATGATTCAAAACCTAGGCTATGATTCAAAACGGAAATGAAATGAACGAGTGATAAGCGGGAGAGATGAGAGTTCCAGGCTCACAGGCAAGTACGCGCCTCTCTCTCTCACACACAATAGCAAAGGTCACCTTCCACATTGTTAATGCTTTAAAAGGTACCTGTTCCTGGGTCAGACTGTACTCTGCCTGGTCATACGAAGTAGCAAAAGTTAAATGGACCCTGACCTCAGTTATGACATTAACAGAAGACTCTCAGTGTAATAACATATGAATGTTGATCTTCAGAGAGCAGTGGGTCAGGCTGCAGTGCAGGAGACATAAGAAACACAAGGAGAAGAAGTCAGCAGAGAGAGGGGTTAATAGACTAACAGGGTATATAATCTATTTGCATAGGTGATAGAAAGTAAAATCACTATCATACCTCAGATTGCCAATAAAAGCTGAAGTGTTCTGGATGAGGAAGGACACATCTCGGCACATACATGCCGACACACAATTTTCCGGGACCCATTTTGGCTTGACAGCGACGCTTTTACGAAACATCTGCATCTCTTATGGATCATTTTGGGACAGGGATAGTTATTCATTCCAATGTGTTAAGTTCAGTTTCAGTGTTAGGTTTAAGCTAAGGGTTTGGCATTCAATTTGACTGGATAAGTTACTGGTTAGTGTTGTGCAAAAGGCTTAAAAAACTAAAATTTATTTGGTCCTGAGACTGAACACATGACCCTTGGAGTAAGACTGTTCAGGGGCTTAGCAACCCATCTTCTACACCCCAGCAAACCTCAAGCTTTATTAGCCCTCATTATGACCCCTAGTGGGGTTTTCAGTGTATATATACTCATATGCACACACTGAAAACACATGCAATTGTATTAAATGTTTTTTTTAAATGTAGAATTAATGTTTGACTTTTATTATGAAAATGTGTTGCGTTGATCATTGGCAAAACCTTTTAATTAAATCCCTGTTGACTCAATAAAATGTGTAAAATTCCAAGGGGTTGAATACTTTTGAGAACAATTGCATATATTTAGCCATCAATCTATACACACTACCACTTAATGACAAAATGAAAACATATTTTATAATTTTGTGCCAATTGAAAATCAAATAGTCATGTATATAAGTTTCCAGGCTCTTTACTTTGTCAAAGCAGCTTGGGCACTAATTATTGCTTTGAATCTTCTTGGTATGACTCTACCAGCTTTTAGTCTTCTTGGTATGTCTCTACCTGCTTTGAGTCTTCTTGGCATGTCTTTACCAGCTTTAAGTGTTCTTGGCATGTTTCTACCAGCTTTGAGTCTTCTTGGTATGTCTCTACCAGCTTTGAGTCTTCTTGGTATGTCTCTACCAGCTTTGAGTCTTCTTCTTATGTTTCTACCAGGTTTGAATCCTCTTGGCATGTCTCTACCAGCTTTTAGTCTTCTTGGTATGTCTCTACCTGCTTTGAGTCTTCTTGGCATGTCTTTACCAGCTTTTAGTCTTCTTGGTATGTCTCTACCAGCTTTGAATCCTCTTGGTATGTCTCTACCAGCTTTAAGTGTTCTTGGCATGTCTCTACCAGCTTTGAGTCTTCTTGGTATGTCTCTACCAGCTTTGAGTCTTCTTCTTATGTTTCTACCAGGTTTGAATCCTCTTGGTATGTCTCTACCAGCTTTAAGTGTTCTTGGCATGTCTCTACCAGCTTTGAGTCTTCTTGGTATGTCTCTACCAGCTTTGAGTCTTCTTCTTATGTTTCTACCAGGTTTGAATCCTCTTGGTATGTCTCTACCAGCTTTGAGTCTTCTTGGTATGTCTCTACCAGCTTTGAGTCTTCTTGGTATGTCTCTACCAGCTTTGAGTCCTCTTGGTATGTCTCTACCAGCTTTTAGTCTTCTTGGCATGTCTCTACCAGCTTTGAGTCTTCTTGGCATGTCTCTACCAGCTTTGAGTCTTCTTGGTATGTTTCTACCAGGTTTGAATCCTCTTGGTATGTCTCTACCAGCTTTGAGTCTTCTTGGAGGTTTCTCCCATTATTCATTCACAGACTTCTGCTCATCCTCCCCTCAATCCTGACCAATCTCCCAGTCCCTGACGCTGAGAAGCCCTGTACTGTGTGTAGGTCCTTGATGAAAACAGCAGGACCTCCGACTGAGATGAAGGTTTCACCTTCAACAGGACAATGACACTGTGCATCAACCAGATCAACTTGAAGTTAGTAGCGACATTGGAATTCAATGTGTGCTGCATTATGGTTATACCTTTGTTTTCAGCAACGTCCTTCTCAGTTGCTGTGGATGATGACATCATGGTGGCCTCCTGAGAGTGCCAATAGTGGAGCTGAAATACATTGACACACTCCATGGCCTGACCGACCAGCTAACATTTGGTTTATTTTCTCTCTTCAGAGGATCCATGTGTACAAGAACATAAAATATAAAATAGCTCCAAACTCTGCCAATGCTGGCTGAATGGGATATGGTTGTGTGTGTGTGTGTGTGTGTATGTTTGTGTGTGTCTCAGCTCTGAGCTGTGATGGCTTCCTTCCCTTTTCTATTTCATGTTTCTCCGGGGTGAAACTTTATGTCGACTGTGGTCTTGGCTTTTGGTTATTTTTGAATATCCCAAACATTTTAACAGTCTTTTCTTCAAAGGAAGCAAAGTCTCTGTTGCAGCTAATTAACAGAGTAGCTCGAAATAGAGATGGAAAGAGGGAGAGGTAGAGATGGAAAGAGGGAGAGGTAGAGAGAGAGGGGGGAATGGAACGGAGAAGAAGGAGATGAGCTCTAAATACTACTAGCACTTTGAAAACGTCAACCAGTTGAACCACAAACACAAAATGTAATTTCAAAAGACTGTGATGGTCTGTGAGGTTATATGAGAGTCTGTGTGGGTCTGTGAGGTTATGTGAGAGTCTGTGTGGGTCTGTGAGGTTATGTGAGAGTCTGTGTGGGTCTGTGAGGTTATGTGAGAGTCTGTGTGGGTCTGTGAGGTTATGTGAGAGTCTGTGTAGGTCTGTGAGGATATGTGAGAGTCTGTGTGGGTCTGTAAGGATATGTGAGAGTCTGTGTGGGTCTGTGAGGTTATATCAGATTCTGTGTGGGTCTGTGAGGTTATATCCGATTCTGGGTGGGTCTGTGAGGTTATATCAGATTTTGGGTGGGTCTGTGATGTTATATCAGATTCTGAGTGGGTCTGTGAGGTTATATAAGATTCTGAGTGGGTCTGTGAGGTTATATCAGATTCTGGGTGGGTCTGTGAGGTTATATCATATTCTGGGTGGGTCTGTGAGGTTATATCAGATTCTGGGTGGGTCTGTGAGGTTATATCAGATTCTGATATAATTCAACACTACTGTTGTTTGCTCCTTGGGGTTTAAGTCCGGGTGTCTCTGTACAACTGCTGTTGTAAAAAGGGCTTAATAAATATAATTCATTGATTGATTGATTCTGTGTGGGTCTGTGAGGTTATGTCAGAGTCTGTGTGGGTCTGCAAGGTTATGTCAGATTCTGTGTTGGCCTGTGAGGTTATGTGTGAGTCTGTGAGGTTATATCAGATCCAGGAAGGGGCTGTGAAGTTATGTCGGAGTCTGTGTGGTTCTATAGAGGGTTTGTGTGGATGGCAATTGTGTTGAAGGATACAGAGGGCAGAGCTGTCGCTTTTTATCGAACATGTTTCACAACCGGTTATACATCAGGTTAGTGTGACTGAGTGCAGGAGTGACAGGCAGGGAAACTAGGAGGACCTCTAGAGGCCAAACAGTGGAACGACAGTTAAGATGGAGAGGGGACAACAAGTAACTATTTATGTGCAACTATTTACTATCTTTTGATCTCCTTCTCAAGCCTTTCCCCTCTGAATTTTAACTGAGAGAGAGATGGGGAGAGAGATGGGGAGAGAGATGGGGAGAGAGATGGGGAGAGAGATGGGGAGAGAGATGGGAAGAGAGATGGGAAGAGAGATGGGGAGAGAGATGGGGAGAGAGATGGGAAGAGAGATGGGGAGAGAGATGAGGAGAGAGATGGGGTGAGAGATGGGGAGAGAGATGGGAAGAGAGATGGGAAGAGAGATGGGGAGAGAGATGGGGAGAGAGATGGGAAGAGAGATGGGAAGAGAGGGCAGGCGAGAGGGAAGGCGAGAGGGTAAGAGACGGGAGAGACATAGGGAGAGTGAGAGCAGAAATGGGTGAGAGGGATGGATAGAGGGACAGGGTGAGAGATGGGAGCCGTCGTTTCCAGATGGGATCCAGGTGAGGTGAGGAGGGTAAGATGACAGCACTTGTATCGGTGTGAGATGTCTTCATGGGGCCAGAGAGTAAAGAGGGGAATGCGTGAGGAGTGTGTGTGTGTGTGTGTGGTGTGTGTGTGGTGTGTGTGTGTGTGTGTGTGTGCGTGTGTGTGTGTGTCTCTGTGGTCTGTGGATTTAAAAGAGGTCTGATCACAGTTACAGGTCCACAGAGGAGGATAGGAGAGAGTGACGAGCACTTACACACACACACACACACACACACACACATACACACACACACACACACCATCTGCTTTGGTTCTTCAGTTACCAGCTGAGATCCCCATCAGGTCTGTTATATCACCCATCACCACTACCCTCATCCCTTCACTGCTTTGCTCTCCCTCTCTCTCCCTCCCTCTCCCTCTCTCTCTCTCTCTCTCTCCCTCTCCCTCTCTCATTACTCTGTTCTATTTTTTACAATATGCTTTTCAATAAGCTTTGAGCAACATGTGAATGACAGAGATCCCACCCATGTGCTTTGAGGCACTGTGCTCTGCTTGAGTAAATCCGATTAAAGAAATCAGCGGTGATCAAACGGTTGTGATTAAGAATTTGAGTGTAACTACATTGGCAGGACCCCTAGAACGAACTATATCTGAAACAGTGTATGTCTGGGGTCAGGGGCTGAAGTTCAAAGGTTAGCTGTCAGCGGTCACGGTGACTGCCCTCTGTGCCAATCATCAATCAGCATCTACAGTCAGCTGGCCTTAAAGGTGACGATGAGCAACTGGTGTATGCATGTGTGTGTGTTTGTGTGTCTGTGCACAAATGTGTGTGTGTGTGTGTGTGTGTGTGTGTGTGTTGACCCCCCAGAGAGTGCTGATGAGACGATTAATGCAGCCGACCTACAACCTTTGACTCAACTTCAGGAGTAGGAATGGATACACATACACACACACATACACACCCCCACCCCACACACACACACACACACATAAGCCAAGCAGCTCATGTTGTTGCACTTAAACATGGAACACAAAGCAGTACAATTTAAACAACAGTTTAACAGACTAGCATTCATGACAATGGATGCTAGTGTTACCAAACACATTTCTGCTTTCACTGGACATGTTATGTTTTGAAAACAATCAGAAATAAACAGTACAATCCGGTACCATCAACATGTAATGATTGTTTTTCAGCCTGATCAAGCAATAAACACATTCTAGAAATGTAACTGTAATTGAGTCACAATTATTCCGACATCACCTCCATGCCAACAAGCGATTTGGGCATTTTCCGAGAAGAAAGCCTCTGCTGTCGTCAAAATCTAAACATCAGTGCCTGGTTTACTAAAAATCCCTGGAACCTTTATTGGATCTGGGTTCTGCAATCGTACGAGAGTAGAGGCTTGTTGGCATGGATCTGGCGACGGATTGGGACTTTGGAGACCCCAAGATTCAACCAAACTCTGCAAATTATTTTACTGTGAATTGTTTTGAACCTTGCTCCTCCACATTGGATCGGGGCAAAATATACACAAGGCCAGGTTCATCACAGGATCAGTTGATTACAACTTCCTAATCACTGCCCTGACAGTGGAGATGACCAAGGGATATTCTGCATGTTCTCCGAAACGTCTGCATGTTGATAGATGGCTGTGAGTTTGGCCTGTGTGTCATATCATATTCATACTAGACGTCACGGATGACCGCTTAAGAATTCCTAATGATTCATTTGAATTTATGAAATATACTGTATATCAAAGGAAATATGTTTTTATTAGATTTGTTCATAAGAATTTCTCGATGTGCCAATAACTGTGACATTGACTAGGGTAATATAATCAGGAAGCCCTCAACTAGATAGCTGGTTAGGACAATATAAACATGACATTCACAACCAGCTAGCTGGCTAGGCTAACATAAACACGCTTAACCAGAGAGCGAAACACTGAGTTATGTGACCTCAGCTGTTCTGGGTGATTTGTGTGTGTGTGTGTGTGTACATGTGCAAAAGTACGTGTGTGTGCACGTGTGCGTGTGTGTGAGTGTGTGTGTCAATAAAAACAGTGCATCCATGTAAAACCAGCCCCGAGGCTCTGAGGCCACCTGCACTCTCCATTCCCCACACCCCATCCTTCCCTCCCTCCATCTGCTCCTTTCATCCCAAACTAGGGGGGAGAATGGAAGGGGGGAGGAGAGGAAGGGAGGAGGAGAGGAAGAAGGGAGGAGGAGAGGAAGAAGGAAGGTGGGGACTTTGGCCAGTGGCAAATTGAAATTCCATAGTGTTGCCCCAACCTCACCATATAACTCCCCCAACACACACACAAAATTCCATTCCAGCTAAAAGTCCGATTTGTTCAGAAATGTGGGTACACACACACCCACCATAACAGCGTGGTTTAAAGCCAGTCCTATCCAAACAGGAAGCTGACCTTTGACCCGGCAGCACCAGGGCCACAGCAGTGGAGATTTCATTAGTCGGCTAACAGCCTAATCATCCGCTTCAGCACACCTGTAAAACCTTACTGTGTGTCAATCTCACATCGCAGGACGGACTCAAACACACACCGCTGGATGTCTGTGTGTGTGTGTGTGTGTGTGTGTGTGTGTGTGGGGGGGGGGGGGGTGGTGTTGAGTGTGAAATTGTAATAAGCATACGTGTAACCCTGTGTGAGTCTTGTGTTATACTGCCTATATGTCCTTTCTAACACCAATAAAGTTCTGTTTAGACTAGAGGCCGACCGGACCTGAAAGCAGTTTAATGATAGATTTGGTTGTGTGTGTGTTGTGTGTGCGTCTGTGTGTTTTCTTTTGGGGGTCCATAATTGAATCTAACGGTTGGAAATCTTTCTTCTGGCCGAGTCAGTTTCAGGATAATCTGAACTCACTCAGCTGCAGCTCCTAACTGCTACCTCAGCTCCGCTGGTTGTTTTTCTGTTTGTCCTAAGAGCACATTTGACATTTACTCCCCAACATTAAACATAATTCACATTTTCTCCCTCACAAAATTACCTCACAAATAATGATTACCACAAATAACAGGGGAGCAACTCAAGCGAACCTATGTTTATAAACGCGGGTTTCAACCAATCTGGTGTTCGTGAGTGTGAGCCTGGTTTTGCCCCACAGGATTACGGGCCAGAACGTTCCGGGGCCTGTGGACCAACCCACTGTCCGGTCTCATTTCCATACGCTCAAAACCGGGGGAAAATGCGGCCTGATTTATACATCTATACTGATATCCACAGAAGCCAAAACTCAATCTCGATTACTGACAAATACTGAACCCTGATTCAAACATACTTTTAGTTTCCTTCCCTTCGGGAACTCTATTATCCACTGCAAAATAGATGATCAGAAAGAGTGAGAGAGGGTGAAAGAAGATAATAGAGAGGGAAAAGGAGGGAAAGAAATAAGGGAATAAAGGAGGAATCAAATGCGAGAGAGAAAGAGAGGGAACAGATAGAGGGGAAAAAGGGAGAGAAAGGAGGTTTTTCTGTTTTTGGAGGTTTCAGAGAGTTTCTCACAATTTTCCAGCACGACCAGAGAAACCCACATCCTGCCCTGGAACTTGGGACAAACACACACACATGCGTGCAAGCACACACACACAAACGCACACACATTCGCCGACACATGCACTCACAGTGCCCCTTGGAATTGCTTTGTAGTACTATAGTGTTATGATTATATTAGATAGAGGCTCACGTGTGTGTGTGCGTGTGTTTTTGTGTCTGTGTGTGAAGTGAACTCTTAAAAAGGTAAGGGTTAGGTTAGGTTTGGGTATTCACTGTGAATGGTTAAATTAAGTGTTTAGATTTAAGTGAATTAACATACAATTAAGTTGAAAGTGGCAGGACATAAACTGAAAATAAAATGTATGCCTACAAGCATTCAAACTAAATTAAAACAATTGGAGTTAAAGGCTGGATCTTAACCAAATACTAATTTCCATTTGCTCAGAGTGGAGAAACATCTGTGTGTAAAGTGAAGGATGAAAATATAAGCATGGCCACTGACCAAACATGTTCAGGGTTAGGGGTTAAGGGTCAAGCTTAGAGTTTACGGTTAGTTACTAAGGTGATGGTTATATGTCAGAGTTAAGTATAATTTATTTTCTCACTTCCTGACTCACTTAATCACTTCCTGACCCACTCCCTCCCTCACTTCCTGACTCACTCCCTCATTTCCTGAATCACTCACTTTCTGACTAAGTTAATCCCTCACTACCCGACTCACTCCCTCACTTCCTGACTCTCTTCCTCACTTCCTGACTCACTCTCTCACTTCCTGACCCACTTCCTCACTACCTGACTCACTCCCTCACTTCCTGACCCACTTCCTCACTTCCTGACCTACTCATTCTCTTTCTCTCTCTCACACATACACTCACTCACCCGCACCGATTAGCAGAGTGACAGACAGACAGATAGTGGTCTCTGTTGGAGTGGTAATCTATCTGTCCTGTCCTTTCAATCATCAGAGAAGAGGTTTCCTGGAACCCCGCGGAGATGCAGCCATTGCCAGCACACTGCCAGCTGGGTGGGAGGGTGTGTGTGGGCCTGGATGGACATAACAGGAGCACCAAATGGTGACAGCTCTTTAACACCAACAGGTCAGGGGTCACAGGTCAGGGGCTGTCACCAGGCCAAAATATCTATCAAGAGAGAAATGCTCTGACTGGTTGAAACTTTTCCTCTTGTTTGGTCATAGTTATTAACACCTGTCTAAAATGCAGTTGATGTAACACTAGGGGAGGGAAATGACCTGCTGTAAACAAGATCACAAAAATAAAGGGGCAAGTAAAGATTAATAGATAGATTTTAAGAGCTATATATATGAATCACGTATCCAATTGATTCTTCAACAGTTTCCTACGTGTGATTCTGATGACTCTAAAGTGTATATGATTCTGATGACTCTGAAGTGTATATGATTCTGACAACTCTGAAGTGTATATGATTCTGACGACTCTGAAGTGTATATGATTCTGATGACTCTGAAGTGTATATGATTCTGACAACTCTGAAGTGTATATGATTCTGATGACTCTGAAGTGTATATGATTCTGACTACTCTGAAGTGTATATGATTCTGACGACTCTGAAGTGTATATGATTCTGACGACTCTGAAGTGTATATGATTCTGACGACTCTGAAGTGTATATGATTCTGATGACTCTGAAGTGTATATGATTCTGATGACTCTGAAGTGTATATGATTCTGACGACTCTGAAGTGTATATGATTCTGACGACTCTGAAGTGTATATGATTCTGATGACTCTGAAGTGTATATGATTCTGACGACTCTGAAGTGTATATGATTCTGACGACTCTGAAGTGTATATGATTCTGATGACTCTGAAGTGTATATGATTCTGACGACTCTGAAGTGTATATGATTCTGACGACTCTGAAGTGTATATGATTCTGATGACTCTGAAGTGTATATGATTCTGATGACTCTGAAGTGTATATGATTCTGACGACTCTGAAGTGTATATGATTCTGACGACTCTGAAGTGTATATGATTCTGATGACTCTGAAGTGTATATGATTCTGATGACTCTGAAGTGTATATGATTCTGATGACTCTGAAGTGTATATGATTCTGATGACTCTGAATGTATATGATTCTGACGACTCTGAAATGACTGTACTATGTTACTACGATGACTATGTAGATTATACATTTCTGAACACACTCTAATAAAGATTCTCTTCACTAACATTTCTAACTCTACTCTCTCCATCTCTTCTTCCCTTCCATAACCATCACCTTCATAAGCATCAAAACCTCAACTTCAATAAGTCAATTGTATTTTTTAATATGAAATAAACCCCTAAGCCGAAAATAGCTTTTTTCCTAGTGGGGACCAGTTAAAAAACCTTGTGGGGACAGAATTGGCAGGTTTTACTATCTGCTTATAATAAAACCAGGATCCGAGATATACAGAAACACACACACATTCATGCACACACACATTGATAGTAAGTGTGTGCTTCAAGCCAGCTCGAACCCTTCTCTCTCTCGTACCCTTCTCTCTCCTGTCTTGCCAGGTGGGCTCTCATCGCCACTGGGATGCCCTCCCTCCAATGCCATTCGGGGGAAGAGTCACTGGCTTGTTGCTCTCTGTTGCACACTTGTGCAGTTGGACTGTACTCTGCTGGCAATACTCGGCCCTCATTCTGGGGGGTTGCGGTTGGTGGGTGTCCCTTTGGTTGATGCCTGGCAATGTGGGTGGATTGATTTCCTGCCTGTTGGGCCCTGTCCAGGGCCTCCCCCGGGTAGGGCCACAGTGTCGCCGGACCCCCCCGTCTCAGTTCCAAGGTCTTACGCTGCTATATTATTGTGCTGGGGGATTGGGTCAGTTCTCCTTCCCCACTAAGTTTTCCTTCTCCACTATAAATCGTTGTTGATATGAGAAATGCATTTTCTGAATTCTCCCAGTCTCTTCCCGTTTTAAACTTTAGGAGGAAATGAGGTCCTGGTCCACACCTGCAGAGTACCTGGTTTGGGGGCCCTGTTGCTGTCCCTGTCCTTGTCCATCTGGTCATACTTCTGAGGCCACATGCATTTATTCATTATTCCAATTGGACTCTTAATATCTCACCCGGCACAGCCAGAAGAGGACTGGTCACCCCTCTGAGCCTGGGTCCTCTCTATGTTTCTTCCTAAATTTTGGCCTTCTTAGGGAGTTTTTCCTAGCCACGGAAATTCAATACTGTTGTTTGCTCCTTGGGGTTTAAGGCCGGGTGTCTCTGTAAAGCACTTGTGACAACTGCTGTTGTAAAAAGGGCTTTATAAATACATTTGATTGATTGACTGATCTTGTACCCTTCTCTCTCTCTCTTGTTCTTTCTCTGTTTTTCTTTCTTTTCCTCACTACCCCTTTCCCACTTTTCTTCCGGTTCTATATCCTTCTCCCAAAGTGCGCACCCCTCATGAATTTCAGCGGAATAAAAAATTCCCTCCAGCACCAATCAAATGCTTTTAAGTAGGGGGAGTGCACCAGTCTAGAGTTCCCTCCTCATCACTATGAATAATTATAATACTAGATCTAATGTAGATTCAGGACAACGCTCTGATCTTTCTGGCCACAAGCTAACACCACATGTCACAAGGAGAGAGGGTCTCTATGCACACACACACACACACACACACACACACACAGAAACACACATACACACATACACACACACACACAGAAACACACATACACACACACAGAAACACACATACACACATGTGATGGACATGCAGCGTTGAAGGATGGTACCTTTGTTATTTTCTCCTGCCTCCTGCTGATCCGTCGATCCACCTCTTCTAACAACACAGACACAGACACAGACACAGACACAGACACAGACACGCACACACACACACACACAGACACACACACAGACACACACACACAGACACACACACAGACACAGACACACACACACACACACAGACACACAGACACAGACACACACACAGACACACACTTGCTTTCCATTCCTAGTAGGGAACATTATTATTAATGATTCCCTATTTTCCCTGACTGTTAACCCCAAACCAAGTAGTCACCGTATCCATACCCTAACTCCAATTACTTTTCCTCAGCCTAAACCCAAATGCCTAAAACTAAAACTAACCCCAACTATAAGTTTTACCCTGAACCTTAAGACAGAAATAGCCCTTTTCCTTCCCGGTAACCTGCCAACAAAAACTTGGGCACCAAGACTTCTATCTTTTTTGTTGACTCCCGGTTCCCAGATGCCCAGTAAAACCAGGAACACACATCCCACCCACACATCCTTCTGTTCCTGCACCAACATGGAACCATACTCTCAGCAGTGTCAGCACCAAATGGCCTGGTGACAGAGGTCAGAGGTTGGTGCTGAGGACGACATCATGGGACAAATGGCTGGAGCCTGGGGAAGCCGTGATTTTGCTGCTATATATATATATATGTAACCCCACTGACATTCTCCAGATGTCGATAATCACACACTTGAGAAACCCGCCTTAATGCTCATTTGCCCATCAGACTGTCTGTCAGTGTGTGGCAGAATGGTATCTGAGAGTCAACCGTAGCGATGCCAGGCAGTGCCGTAGTTCTGGAACAACTCGGTGGTAAGTTTAAATCTTAAAGCCCCTCCAACCTGCCGGCCTGCAGGGAGGGAGCGCTGTGGAATTCCAGTGGGTCAAGGGGATCCATGAAACCACCCACCTGTGGACACACTCCGGATTTCAATGACCTGGTTCACGTTTTAAGTTAAGAAATTAAGAAACAAACAACAAATACTACATGGAAAAATCTCTGGACATTTCAGAAGACTCAAACCTGAGTAACGGGTGTTTCATCTTCTACATGTTAAGTCTTGAAATTAGACTCAAACAAATGCACGTGTCATCCAGGCACATCCAAGCCTTCTTCCTCATGACATTTGTCAAACTCAAAAAAGTGACAGTGATTTATAGGACGCTGCTTCACTCATGAAGGCGGACAAATCAAAATGACCTCTATTCGCTAAATACATTTGCACATTCTCAGAAGTGTACATTGTTGCTGAGTAGCTGTCAGGGGCAGCTGGAGGGTATAATTGGCCATTAAGCCCTCTTAACATTTCACTACACAGCTTTAGGACACTTGTGACAGAAGTGTACATGAACAGTCAGATAAAGAACTGGGAAGGGACATTCAAAAGGAATAGTTTAAGGGGAATATGTCATTTCTACTGCACTACTAGCATATATACAAGCAAACATTACCAGTACATATCGGTGTGTTAATATTTTAAGTTAATATTTCAAATAATATCTTTCTACAAAATGTATCTGACTTTTTAACTTTCAACTTTCAATCAGTTTGCATTGACTTGTGATCTCGTTATACTGGCTTTAGACACTCACAGTACAATCCTTTACACCTTAAACCACCTTGGTAATACTTGGTAATACTATTCCGGTCTCGTTCTGTAAGGGAAGTAGAGTAAGAAATAAGTAATGTTATTCTTTAGAGGCAGGATCCCTTTAATGGCTGACCATTACCGGCAGGGCAGTTTGTTCGAGGCCCAGGGGCATCCTGTTCAACTCAGGCCTCTCTGGAGCAGTTGTCAGTCCTGGTTGTCATGAGGAGAATAGTTACTCATCATTCAAATGGTTCACAGCAAAACAATGGCAAACAAATACAACATCTTCTTTAGGCTGCCCTTCCGGAAACATTTGAATCATATCTTATGAATAATGGATTTCAATTCAGTATTTAGTGTGTGTGTGTGGAACTCTGTGGAGAGTCAGGGGAATCATATCTTATGAATAATGGATTTCAATTCAGTATTTAGTGTGTGTGTGTGTGTGTGTGTGTGGAGAGTCAGGGGAATCATATCTTAAGAATCATATCTTATGAATCATATCCCAAGCAGAGGAAGAGGGGGATGAGTAGGAGGAAGAGGAAGATAAGAGGGAAACAAAACTAGCATTCATAAACCAGGGACGCCACAGCCTCACACTGAGGAGAACGAAGTGTGTGTGTGTGTGTGTGTGTGTGTGTGTGTGTGTGTGTGTGTGTGTGTGTGTGTGTGTGTGTGTGTGCACTAAGGAGTCTGAGACCTAAAAGTCTAACAATAATAATTATCAGCTCCGGCCCGTATTTATTTATTGCTACCCCCGTCTCCCTACAACTTAGCCCATGGGTACAACTTAGCTCACTGGGTACAACTTAGCCCACTGGGTACAACTTAGCCCATGGGTACAACTTAGCCCATGGGTACACCTTAGCCCATTGGGTACAACTTAGCCCATGGGTACAACTTAGCCCACTGGGTACAACTTAGCCCACTGGGTACAACCTAGCCCACTGGGTACAACTTAGCCCACTGGGTACAACTTAGCCCATTGGGTACAACTTAGCCCATGGGTACAACTTAGCCCATTGGGTACAACTTAGCCCATGGGTACAACCTAGCCCACTGGGTACAACCTAGCCCACTGGGTACAACCTAGCCCACTGGGTACAACTTAGCCCACTGGGTACAACTTAGCCCATTGGGTACAACTTAGCCCATGGGTACAACTTAGCCCACAGGGTACAACTTAGCCCATTGGGTACAACTTAGCCCATGGGTACAACTTAGCCCATTGGGTACAACTTAGCCCATGGGTACAACTTAGCCCATTGGGTACAACTTAGCCCATGGGTACAACTTAGCCCACTGGGTACAACCTAGCCCACTGGGTACAACTTAGCCCACTGGGTACAACTTAGCCCACTGGGTACAACTTAGCCCATTGGGTACAACTTAGCCCATGGGTACAACTTAGCCCACAGGGTACAACTTAGCCCACTGGGTACAACTTAGCCCATGGGTAAAACTTAGCCCATTGGGTACAACTTAGCCCATGGGTACAACTTAGCCCATTTGGTACAACTTAGCCCATGGGTACAACTTAGCCCATTGGGTACAACTTAGCCCATGGGTACAACTTAGCCCATTGGGTACAACTTAGCCCATTGGGTACAACTTAGCCTATTGGGTACAACTTAGCCCACTGGGTACAACTTAGCTCATGGGTACAACTTAGCCCACTGGGTACAACTTAGCCCATGGGTACAACTTAGCCCATTGGGTAGTCCCAGTTGCACAACATTGACGAGGAGACTTTCATTTTATTTTTTATCAGAGGCCCCTCGAGTCGACCGACCCACTAGAGTCCTGGTTTGCCAGATGGCCGGTCCAGTGCTCATTGTGTCTCTTCCACATTTTCTGAGGTAAAAACAAGAGAATGATACTTGCATATCAAGGTCAATACATGTTTTGCCTCAGGGGACTTCAAAATCCACAGAAGCATCATTAGGTGAAGGGGGAGATAAATATGGCCTCTGCACAATATGACCAGGACTCTCTGTCACACACACACACAGCTGAGAGGTGTAGGGACCTGATTTGGATGTTGTCCTCCTAACTTACGTTTCTAATCAATTTATTAGAAAGATTACAAGAGTATCAGAAATGCCACATCATGTCACTGCCTTATGTATAAATTGCAACATGCAGACATTTCATTTCCATTTTTTCATGTTTCAAGAACGTTGTTTTTTATTTTGATGGGTCTGGGAGAAACATTCGGAAAATTGGCCTCTGTCTGGACGTCATTACATTTGACATTTTACTCAATGAGGTATCCAGGCTAATCTTCCCTGTATTGTTCATAACCATCCTTGTATTGAGACCAGGCTAATCTTCCCTGTACAGTATCATCCGAACGTTGAATTCAGACGTGAGATGGTGAGATCACATTGAATCTAACAGCTGTGGAAGACATCAGATGGTAATAAAGACATTGCTGTTAAAGGGGTGAGTTAATCTGCCTTCCTTTACACACACACACACACACACGAACACACACACACATGCTGTCCCGCTTGATTGGTAGAGAGTAAGGGGAAGTGACCATCAGCATTAACCAATCACCACTCAGACCTCATCAGACCTGTTTATGGTGTGTGTTCTGGGAGAAGACATGCAAAGGTAGTGTGTGTGTGTGTGTGTTTCTGTGCAGGGCGTTCTGCTAGATTCAAGCCGCGAGTAACGAGGCGTTTCTACACGCTCAGTTGGCCAGACATCCTACACATCCTATTCAGCACATATGTTGCATGTCGTACACGACCGAACGGCCCGGCACAACAATCAATTTGACAGCTCATCTAGAACGATGGCTGGGACCCTGGGAGGTTTTGGTAACAGTTTTAACCACCAGACATGTAGCAAGGGATGAATCCCATCCTGACACTGACTGGAATTATATTGGTGTAATAGGACATTATGAAGAAACCCACAGTTAACATTAAATAACAGAAATATTCACCTTTGGATCATTTTGACAGGAATACGTTTCTTGGTAGCAAGTTTTACTTGCAGTTAACAAAGTGTCACTTTCAGGAGCCCATTTAAGAAATAACTTTATGTTCTGGCTTTTCCAGAACCTGTCAGAAGTGGAATGAATGTTGGTTTGATTAGATGATGACCTCATGACATTATCTCCATTCCTGAGGAGATTATCATTGATTATATGATTTTGTATAAGACAATTACATTATATTACCGTTTATTAACTAATGATGTAACAGTGATTTGTTATTATATGACACAACAGTGTTGGAGTGTTAGGAGAAAACAGACGTATTAGCAACCGTTCCGTAGCTACTTGAAATGAACACAGAGTGGTCACTTCCAACATCTTGTAAATGTTTTATAATTGTGATCATTTTTGTAAAACATTTGAATCCCTCGTCCCACAGAGCCCTGTTTGATATAAATATTTCTGTATCGTTGATTATGTCTGAGGTCAGTCCAGAACAGTGTTTCCCTGCAGTCTGAGACCAGTCCAGAACAGTGTTTCCCTGCAGGCTGAGACCAGTCCAGAACAGTGTTTCCCTGCAGTCTGAGACCAGTCCAGAACAGTGTTTCCCTGCAGTCTGAGGTCAGTCCTGAACAGTGTTTCCCTGCAGTCTGAGACCAGTCCAGAACAGAGTTTCCCTGCAGTGTGAGACCAGTCCAGAACAGTGTTTCCCTGAAGTCTGAGACCAGTCCAGAACAGTGTTTCTCTGCAGTCTGAGACCAGTCCAGAACAGTGTTTCCCTGCAGTCTGAGACCAGTCCAGAACAGTCGTGTGGCTTCACGAAGGCCTTCCTCCTGAAGCTACACCCCCCAACATGTGCACAAATGCGTGCCAACATACAACACACACACACACACAAACACACATGCACACACACACACACACACACATTGCCATTGTGCAGTAGGTGTTACTGCTGACGGTGAAATAACGTTTAATAGCTGGGAGACATTCTGAACACAGTAACGTTAAACATCACATTGAAACATCCATCTAATCACATGCACACACACACAGACGCACACACACACACAGACACACAAACACACAGACGCACACACACACAGACACGCAAACACATAGACGCAAACACACAAAGACGCACACACACTGTTCCCACCAAAAAATCCCACTGCCGCTCGTTAAAACACATGAAGGAAATACTTTCCCTGTTTATGCATTTCTTCTGCTGCTGTCAATATGTGGCTGCAAAACGCTGCAATCTGACATCGCTATCCAAACAAAGATCTATAGTCCCCTAAGCTCCTCCTTGTCCTCCTCTCTGGCATGCATTCCTCCCCTTCCTCCCTCTCTTTTTCCCTCCCTCCCTCCCTCTCTCCTTCCATCCTTTCCTCCCTCCTTTCCCTCTTCCCCCTCTCTCTTCCCCCCTCCCTCCCCATCTTTTCCCCTCCCTCCCTCCCCCTCTCTTCTCCTCCCTCTCCCCTTCCTCCCTGTCTCCTTCTCTCTCTCCCTCCCTCCATCCCTCTCTCTTCCCTTCCTTCCCTCCCTCCCTCCCTCCATCCCTCTCTCTTCCCTTCCTTCCCTCCCTCCCTCCCTCCCTCCATCCCTCTCTCTTCCCTTCCTTCCCTCCCTCTCTCCTTCCATTCCTCCCTCCTTTCCTCCCTTTCTCTCCCCCTCCCTCTCCCCCTCCTCTCTCTCTCCTTCCCTCCCTCCCTGCCTCAGTCTCTCTTCCCCTCTCTCACTCGTCCCTTCCCTCGCCCCTCCCTTCCTTTCCTCCCTCGCTCCCTCTTCCCCTCTTCCCCTCCCTCCCCTCCCTCCCTCCCTCCCTCTAGTAAATCTGAAGGGGCCTTTTCCAGCTTTACAGGAACAGCGTCTTATTAAATGGTTGATTTCAGATGGCAGAGTGTGAATGTTTTAAATTAACTTTATTGATCCATGAGTAGGTCTGGTGTGCGTGTCTGTGTGTGCGTGTGTGTGTGTGCGTGTGTGTGTGTGCGTGTGTGTGTATGTTGGAGGCAGATTTACACCTCTGCCGTTAAAGAGATGTTCTAAACCAGGCTGTTAGCCACCTCTCTCTATTTCTCTATCAACCATTCCCTCTGTCTTCTTATCACTCTATCTTTTTCTATCTATTTATATTTAGAATGCTTCCACAGAAAGAGAGAGAGAATAGAAAAAAAACAGACAGAGTGACACACAGAGTAGTAACTACGAGTGGGAGGCTACATTCTCACTCAACTACTCAAAAAACAAAAAGGAGTTTAAAAATCATGGTTAGGAGTTAAGAAGGGAGGAGAGGAGTGAAGGAGGGATGGGGGGAGGAGTGAAGGAGGGATGGGGGATTGAAAGAGGGATGGGGGGAGGAGTGAAGGAGGGATGGGGGAGGGGAGGAGTGAAGGGGGGATGGGGGAGGAGTGAAGGAGGGATGGGGGAGGAGTGAAGGAGGGATGGGGGAGGAGGAGTGAAGGGGGGATGGGGGAGGAGTGAAGGAGGGATGGGGGAGGAGGAGTGAAGGAGGGATGGGGGAGTGAAGGAGGGATGGGGGAGGAGGAGTGAAGGAGGGATGGGGGAGGGAAGGAGGGATGTGGTCCATATCAGTCCAAGGCATTGAGGTCTGTCTTTATGACATCACTCTGTGTGCATGAACCTTCTCATAAACCCCTCGGCTCCCTGGGGTCTCCCAACCATGACATCAGGGGAGGACAAGGACAGAGAAAATAGACACTAAGCTTTATTTCCCAAGCAAATAAACCCTTTGAATTGAATTTAACAATGGATTTCAATAAATCCCCTCCATGAACTGCCACCTTAACGTGGTGGAGGGGTTTGAGTACCCGAGTGACCCTAGGAGCTATGTTGTCTGGGGCTATATGCCCCTGGTAGGGTCTCCCAAGGCAAACAGGTCCTAGGCGATGGGTCAGACTAAGAGCGGTTCAAAAACCCTTTAATGATGGAAACCATTTTGAGGACCGTGACGTCGCCCGGTATGGCGCAGCCGGGGCCCCACCCTGGAGGCAGGCCCGTGGTTGGGGCTCGTATGCAAGCGCCTGGTGGCCGGGCCTTTCCCCATGCGGCCCAGCCGGGCTCAGCCCGAACAAGCGACGTGGGGCCGCCTTCCAGTGGGCTCACCACCTACAGGAGGGACCATAAGGGCTCGGTGCAGAGAGGATCGGGCAGCAGTCGAAGGCGGGGGCCTCGACAACCCGATCCCTGGACACGGAAACTAGTTCTAGGGATGTGGAACGTCACCTCGCTGGCGGGGAAGAAACCTGAGATTGTGCGTGAGGTTCCGACTAGAGATAGTCGGGATCACCTCTACGCACGGCTTAGGCTCTGGAACCACACTCCTTGAGAGAGGATGGACTCTTCACCACTCTGGAGTTGAACGAGAGGGTCGTTTCCCTGCGCCTACGGGTCGGGGATAGGTCTCTCACTGTTGTTTGTGCCTACGGGCCGAACGGCAGTGCAGAGTACCCGACCTTCTTGGAGTCTCTGGGAGGGGTGCTGGAAAGTGCTCCGACTGAGGACTCCATCGTTCTACTGGGGGACTTCAACGCCCACGTGGGCAACGACAGTGACACCTGCAGGGCCGTGATTGGGAGGAACGGCCCCCCTGATCTGAACCCGAGCGGTGTTCAGTTATTGGACTTCTGTGCTAGTCACAGTTTGTCCATAACGAACACCATGTTCAAGCATAAGGGTGTCTATCAGTGCACGTGGCACCAGGACACCCTAGGCCGTAGGTCGATGATCGACTTTGTTGTCATTTCATCTGACCTGCAGCCGTATGTCTTGGACACTCGGGTAAAGAGAGGGGAGGAGCGGTCAACTGATCACCACCTGGTGGTGAGTTGGATCCGATGGGGGGGAGGAAGCTGGACAGACTCGGCAGACCCAAGCGTAATTGTAAGGGTCTGCTGGGAACGTCTGGCCAAGTCTTCTGTCAGAGAGATCTTTAACTCCCACTTCCGGCAGAGCTTCGACTGGATCCCGAGGGAGGCTGGAGATATTGAGTCCGAGTGGACCATGTTCTCCACCTCCATTGTCAAAGCGGCCGCTCAGAGCTGTGGCTGTAAGGTCTCCGGTGCCTGTCGTGGCGGCAATCCCTGAACCCGGTAGTGGACACCGGAAGTAAGGGATGCCATCAACCTGAAGAAGGAGTCCTAACAGGCCTGGTTTGCTTATGGGACTCCTGAGGCAGCTGACGGGTACCGGCAGGCCAAGCGGACTGCAGCCCGGGTGGTTGGGGAGGCAAAAACTCGGGCCTGGGAGGTGTTCGGTGAGGCCATGGAGAAGGACTATCGGCTGGCCTCGAAGAGATTCTGGCAAACCGTCCGGCGCCTCAGGAGAGGGAAACAGTGCCCTACCAATGCTGTTTATAGTGGAGGTGGGCAGCTGTTGACCTCAACTTAGGATGTCGTCGGGCAGTGGAAGGAGTACTTCAAGGATCTCCTCAATCCCGCCGTCACGTCTTCCATTGAGGAAGCAGAGACTGAGGGCTCAGAGGTGGACTCGTCCATCACCCGGGCTGAAGTCACTGAGGTAGTCAAGAAACTCCTCGGTGGCAAGGCACCGGGGGGTGGATGAGATCCGCCCTGAGTACCTCAAGTCTCTGGATGTTGTGGGGCTGTCTTAGTTGACACGCCTCTGCAGCATCGCGTGGCGGTCAGGGACAGTGCCTCTGGGATGGCAGACCGGGGTGGTGGTCCCTCTTTTTAAGAAGGGGGACCTGAGGGTGTGTTCCAACTACAGGGGGATCACACTTCTCAGCCTCCCCGGGAAAGTCTATGTCAGGGTACTGGAGAGGAGAATACAGCCGATAGTAGAACCTCGGATTCAGGAGGAACAGTGTGGTTTTCGTCCGGGCCGTGGAACACTGGACCAGCTCTATACCCTCTACAGGGTGATGGAGGGTTCATGGGAGTTTGCCCAACCAATCCACGTGTTTTGTGGATTTGGAGAAGGCATTCGACTTTTGGTTTGCATTGCCGGCAGTAAGTCAGACATGTTCCCAGTGCATGTTGGACTCCGGCAGGGCTGCCCTTTGTCGCCGGTTCTGTTTGTAATTTTTATGGACAGAATTTCTAGGTGCAGCCAGGGCCCGGAGGGTGTCAGGTTTGGGGACCACACGATTTCGTCTCTGCTCTTTGCGGATGATGTTGTCATGTTGGCCCCTTCAAACCAGGACCTTCAGCATGCACTGGGACGGTTTGCAGCCGAGTGTGAAGCGGTTGGGATGAAAATCAGTACCTCCAAATCCGAGGCCATGGTCCTCAGTCGGAAAAGGGTGGCTTGCCCACTTCAGGTTGGTGGAGAGTTCTTGCCTCAAGTGGAGGAGTTTAAGTATCTAGGGGTCTTGTTCACGAGTGAGGGAAGGATGGAACGGGAGATTGACAGACGGATCGGTGCAGCTTCTGCAGTAATGCGATCGATGTATCGGTCTGTCGTGGTGAAGAAAGAGCTGAGCCGCAAGGCGAAGCTCTCGATTTACCAATCAATCTACGTTCCTACTCTCACCTATGGTCATGAGCTTTGGATCATGACCGATAGGACAAGATCCCGGATACAGGCGGCCGAAATGAGCTTTCTCCGCAGGGTGGCTGGGCGATTCCTTAGAGATAGGGTGAGAAGCTCGGTCACCCGGGAGGAGCTCAGAGTAGAGCCGCTGCTCCTCCACATCGAGAGGGGTCAGCTGAGGTGTCTTGGGCATCTGTTCCGGATGCCTCCTGAACGCCTTCCCGGGAAGGTGTTCACGGCCCGTCCCACCGGGAGGAGACCCCGGGAAGACCTAGGACACGCTGGAGGGACTATGTCTCCCGGCTGGCCTGGGAACGACTCAGTGAACATAGCCTTGACTCAGTGCAGACTCAGTGGGCATGGCCTTGACTCAGTACAGACTCAGTGGGCATGGCCTTGACTCAGTGCAGACTCAGTGAGCATGGCCTTGACTCAGTACAGACTTAGTGGGCATGGCCTTGACTCAGTGCAGACTCAGTGGGCATGGCCTTCCTACATGTATAGAGGCACTCCACTACAGGCCGACCTGGATCACTGCCCATAAAATGAGGTGGAAAACTAGCTGCACTTCCTAATCTCCCACCAAATTTACGACCACATTAGAGAAACATATTTCACTCAGATTACACAGAACCACAACAATGACATCAATAATCTGTATGCCAACTGTTTGCACATTGTTTCAGCAATGCACATAGCCAAGAAAATCTGTGTGGAGATCATCTGTCATCTTTCTACTTTCTAAGTGCAACGTTTACTGTTATTTTCTGTTGTTTATTGTCTACTCCACTGGCCTAAAACATCTGTTCCCCAAGCCAATAAAACCATTTGAAATGAACGGAACCTGGAAAGAATGATTAGACTGATTGATGAAAGATGTTTGAAATGTACTTGTTTATTCTATGGTTGAGTGACAGAAGGAATAGCCAATCAAGTACCACACGTCTCAAGAACACACGCATGCACAAACACACACACACAGATAAAGAACTCTCTATACATTACAACCCTACGGCCATAAGGCCTATCAATTCCCACAGCTGTTCTCCCACCAGAGATCTGTGAATGGCTAGAATCATCAGATACCGCCTGTCAGTCTGTCTGTCATTCCCCATAAACAAGTTGAATGAAACATTCAAAATGCAGGTGGCCATTCTCTTCCTCACTTGCACACCTCAACAGCAGCAGAACATCAGCCAGCCTGCCCAAGAAGAGCTAAACATCTACAGAGGGAAACGGAGGTAAGCCTTTGGATATCTTCTGAACATCCCCGCCCCAACTTCGTACGAACCCACGATATGATAAGCTGAGGAGCTGCTTCCCATAAAAGCCATGGAGCCTATGGCTGAGTGAGGCAGCGGGATTCACAACCGACTCTCCCACCAATGTAGCCGCTCTTCAGGTGCCACTCAGGATCTGTTACCTACAATTTAAAGGCCTTCTCACATTGTTTGCTTTTATTATTATTATTGTTATTATTATCCAATTATTAGGTCTCATCCGAACAGATGATCATCACTTCACCCAGGTACTTACAGGTATCAAGGACCCCAGAAATACAGAGGTCATGAGTCGCAGCTACCCCCCGCCCCCAATAAAATGACATATTACATGTGAGACTGTATAACCTATAGCATTTCAAAATACCCACATTCTCTTAATGCAACAAGTATACTTACATTTCACCTGTATTATACATTTTATATCATTAAAGCTTCACACAAATTCTCACAAATTCAACATATAGAAGTTCCCACCAAACAAGATAAATGTATTGACGAAAACCTACTGGTCACTTGCACAGACCAAGGAAAGTTTGCGTGTGAATGAAATGTTGAGGCTACATTTCTAAGTTACTCTTATTTGGTTATATCTGCTATTTCTCTCTCCTCCAGCACCTCACCTTTTCTTCCTTTTCTTTTGTCTACTGTGTCTCCTTCTTGGTCTTTTGCCTTCCAAAAGTTTAGATTTGTTTGGCTGCATATTTCCATTTCCTCTGTCAGTCAAGAAAAGAAACATAATGCCAGTCACTAAATTGACATAAAGGAAAGTGTTACAACATATTACTAATACAACATATTACTAATACAACATATTACTCTAGCCTTGTAATTCACTGGAATTACACTCAGGATTTCATGGATTGAGGCTCAATGTAAATGTTGCACATTAATTATCACCACTGTGAACTCTAGCTAGGTTTGTGTAACTTAGCTAGGTATTAGGTATTAGCTGGGGTTACTTCGATATTGGGAGATGAAACCATGGGGTTCACTGCGTTAGCTAGCGTTAGCTTGTCAGCAGACCAGCCAGCTAGCTTAGACCTTACAAAAAGTTAAGTGTTAAGACAATGTCGCTAAACACGAATGACATTGAGCCAGTCACCCCTAGCAACAGTGTCGGAGTGTGCAAACGTCTTTAATAAAACCAAGATAACAGCATATCTGCCTCGCTTCACTTCTAAACACACAAGTCATCACGACGGGTAAGTTGTCATGCCAGCAAACGGTGATCAGAAATTCTACAAACTCATGTTTGGATCTGTTCACAACTTTTATTCTGCGTGTATAAACAAAGTAATATTATTATTTTTAATCTGAGGACATGGCCTCACGGATTCCACAACACTGGATACAAACCAAATAACCATTAGGTCCATGCGATTACCAGAGTCTACAACCGCATGCGGTTTAACAGCCAAAAGGAGAGGAATCAACCGCATGATTTATAGTACATTTTGAATTCTTAGATAGTTTTTTGGGGGGTATTAAAAAGTTTTAAAAAATGTTTGTGGGAGGCCTCAGTATAACTTTTCAATATGAGTCCTATTCAATAGGCTATATCTGACTTGAGCCTGTATATAAACTTTCCAATAAATTGCAGTTCAGATGAGAATCAGGTGCTGAACTGCATCAGTCTGTTCTGCCAACCGTTCCGACTTTACATGTACATATTCTGTAGTCTGATAATACACATTTTTAACCTCTTATAAACTGGTTTGTGAAATAAAATAGGAACAGATATTTTGTTAATAAAAATAATCTTACGGCTGAAAAGACAAAACTTGACTACTAAATTCCCTTAGTGGAAGGTTTGGAATTAACAACCACATGTAATTTAACAGCCGCTCTAATGGATTTATGGGAGCGATTAGGGTTAAGTGCCTTGCTAAATGGCACAATATCTTTCACTGTATTCGCCCAGGGATTTGAACCAGCAAGTGTATGGGTACTGGCCCAACTACACACCAAAATCTAGAGACTTGGAACAACATCTATAATCTAGAAACTTGGAAAGGTCTAAAATCCACTTGGAGCAGCCACAAACTTGCTTTTCCTACAATGCTACACAGAGAAGACCCGCCTGCTACACACAAAGAGACACACACACACACACACACACAAACACCCCGCCCCCACACACACGCACACACACACATACGCCCTCTCTATGAGGTTTGTGTTGGGGCCAATACTGCCAGGAGGTTAGGGAACCCTTTCATGACTGCATCATTACACCAATAACTACTCACATTAATCTACCAACCACACACACACACACGCACACACACATTCTCCGCCATTTCAGCTCACAGACCCAGTGTTCCCCCACTCATATCCCAGACACACACTTCCTTTCTCCACTTCCTTCAGTCTTTCTAGCAACTTAGTGAAGAATGTTCAACAACGACTGGATGATTCAGAGAGACAGACAAAAAGAGACAGACAGAAAGAGACAGACAGAAAGAGACAGAGAGAAAGACAGCGAGAAAGAGACAGGCAGAAAGAGACAGACAGAAAGAGACAGAGAGAAAGAAAAAGGGAGAGAGTGGTGTTTAACCTTCCTGTCTGGACAGGAAATAAGGCGCCTTAACCTTTGACCCTCACCCAAAACTCTCTGGGGCACTACTGAAGTACTAAGATGATGTTTTTGTGTGTGTGTAAAAGGAGGCTTTCATGGCCTTAGGGTAGGTGATGGACAGATGTATCTTGTTGTCATGGCAGCAGGCAGTCCTGTGCAGGTGTTTATGGGAGAGGCAGAGAGAGAGAGAGAGAGAGAGACAGAGAGAGAGAGAGAGAGAGAGACGGAGAGAGAAACGGAGAGAGAGAGAAAAGGACAGGGACAGAAATATACTTGCTATAAAAGTTGAGATATGTTTTACATTTCTTTTCTTTCTCTCTCATCTTTCTAACTAGTCTTCATTTCAGGTGGTGAAGTGAGATTTAAGTAAGAGGCCAAGGGTCAGGGTAAAAGGCCAGGGGTCAGGTTTAGGGGAGAGAGATGGATAATAAACTAGTTACATTTTTTGTTTCCCCTGAGTATATAGACCTAACACACACACGTAAACATACACACACACACACACACACACACACACACACACACACACACACACACATAAACACACACACATAAACATACGCATTCATGTTGGTTCCAGGCTAGTATGAGTGTCTGTGTGCATACTTTCGGCAGTCTGTATCTCATTCTGTTTGTTTACGTGTTTATTGTGGAATCCTGGGTAGCCAGGAGCCAATAGGAAGAAAGGTTTCAAAAAAACATAATTTATTTTAATGAGAAAATATGCGCTTTGTGTTATAATAATGAAGGCACATCTACACATTCCACTAGTAATATACATAAAATTAATAATTGTACATTTTCTGCCCTCTATTTGCACTTCTGGTTCTAACTGCATTTTGTTGTACTGTACTTGTACTGTTCAATGACAATAAAGTTGAATCTAATCTAATAAAACAATTATGATAACAATGGCAATAACATAACAAACAATTTATAACCATGTTAATAACATAACAAAAATGTATAACAATGTTAATAACATAACACACTATTCATAATACAAATTCCATTATACACTGACGATAATATTAATATGATAATACATTAATTTTAATAACATAAAATTAACATTATTAACATTATTCACTAGAAAACACCAAATAAATAACATGATGCACATTTGAAAAACTCATATAAATTACCTCAAAAGCATGAGGCAGATAAAGCATGAATCTTAAAAATGTTTACCACACAAAAAAGAACATAAAATGCATGAATAGAAAAGCAAACAAAACTCATGGACAGATATAATCCCAATGCTGGCATGGGGGGTGAAGGAGAGAATAAGGGGAAGAGAGACAGAAGGAGAGAGTCACAAAAAGAATATGGGAGAAAGGGAGAGAAAGGGAGAGTTTGTGAATGATTGAGGGAGAGAGAGAGGAAGACTGGGGGAGAGAGTGAGAGTGAGGGAGAGAGTCAGGAAGAGACAGAGGAAGAGTTGGGGAGAGGGGGAGAGTGGGGGAGAGAGAGGGGGAGAGAAAAAAGACAAAGTGCTGAAAGGGTCGTTAAGACAGTGACAGATCTTGGCGTGAAGCGAGACAGGATTACCGTGGTAACGACAGCTTATTACCCAATGGGAATGGCGAGTATTGTTCCTGACAGCCATAGACCCATGAGGGGAACATGTGTGGCAATGTGTATGTGTAAACGTGTGTATACGTGTGTGTACGTATGTACTCATTAGAGCTGTACTAGTTCAGACTAACTCCAGTTCCAGTAGTTAAACTAAAATCCCTTTGAACTTTTAATAGAACCCTGAAACCCAACCTGGCCTTAAAACAGAGAGAAAGGGAGAGAGGGGGAGAGAGGGGGAGAGAGGGAGAGAGAGGGGCACACGGAGAGATGGAGATTGAAAGATGAGACGTGAGGGAGAAAAGTAACATTGTTTTCCCTCCACACACTAATACACACGCTCTAATACACATAAACACAGATACAAACACACACACACCTGCACACACACACACGTGCAAATACAGCTCCCTGCCAATATAAGATTAGTGGCGTATGATATCACAAACACAGGCACCTCGCTCAGCTGACACAAACAACCGTTCACTAATCATCTGTCCTCTGTCATTCAGATCTGGAGATTGTACCTGTTGAATTAATTCTAACAAAGTGTTGGAATTAGATTTAAATTAAGGTTGGGGCGTTAGGGCAGGAAACAGGGCTAGAGGAGAAGAGAGAAGAGGAGATGAAACTGTAGTATTTATTTTTCATTCTGTTCACATAGACTGAGAGTCAGGCTGGACAGATGGACATCATGAGAAAATACCATGAACATGACAACACACACTAAATTATCACTCTACACACACACACACACGGACGCACACTCAAAGAGAGCAAGATAGGAAGGCAGACAGACAGCCAGACCGACATAAAGGGCTCTAAGTGACCACACCTGTCCATCTACCCCCCATCTTCTTCCAGCCCAGGGCAGATAACCTCTCTATCCCTTGTGTTGACATACATAATCGCACACAGACCTGCGATATATATATATACACACACACACAAAACTGTGGTTTCCCAGGGTTGTGTACTATAAATGCCCTACTCTAATATTGGCACCCTTGGTAAATATGCCCAAAACATGCTGTGAATTGTTTTTCCTTATTGTGTATCCTCTTGATCTTCCGGTCTAAATATTAACAAATATCTAACCTTTAATTAAAATGAAGCAATTAAAAAAGAAAATAAACACTCATCATAAGATTTTATTCAAAGATATGTGTGCTACAATTATTGGCACCCCTTCATTTAATACTTTGTGCAACTTACCTTTGCCAAGATACCTGCTCTGAGTCTTATAATGTGTAATGAGCTGGAGAACACAAGGCAAAGGATGTGAGACCATTCCAACATACAGATTCTCTCCAGATCCGTAAGATTCTGAGGTCCAAGCTTGTGGACTTTCCTCTTCAGCTCATCCCACAGGTTTTCTATGGGGTTTAGGTTAGGGGACTGCAATGGCCACTTCAAAACCTTGATTCTGTGGTCAGTGAACCATATATGTGTTGATTTTGTGGAGTGCTTTGGATCCTCGTCCTGATGGAAGATCCAGCCACATCCCATTTTAAGCCTCCTGGCAGAAGCTGTCAGATTTGAATTTAACATCTACTGGTACATGACAGAGTCCATGATACCATGTTGTCCAGAGACCTTGGAAGAAAAACAGCCCCACATCATCAAAGATCCACCACCATACTTCACAGTGGGGAAGAGGTATGGTGACAGTTGGCAAACTGTAGGCGTTTAAGTTTGTTGTTTAATGAGAGCAAAAACGTTTTTATGGCAACCCTCCCAAACAACGCACGGTTATGTAGGTTGCGTCTGATTGTAGTTTCAGAGACTTTCTGACCCCAAGACCCAACTAACATCTGCAATTCTCCAGATGTGATCCTTGGAGATTCTTTGGCCAGTTTGAACCATTCTCCTCACAGACGTCCTTTACCAGGCTGATTGTTAAACATCTCCAGTTGCTTTAAACTTCTGTTGACCTGATAGCGGAAATTGGCATTTTCAAACGTTGAGCTATTTTCGTACATTTCTTTCGCCATTTCTTAATTTTTGCAGCTCCATAACATTTCGTCACACATCATTACTACCAATTATCCAGTCTTTCCCATTGTGATGACTGACGTCTACCGGAATTTGGCATGTGTGTCACCTCATATTTATACCATAGTGAAACAGGATGTCATGGCTTACCACTTACGTGTTCCTATCACTCAGGTGAATTAAAAAACGTAAAATATGAATGGAAAAATACTTCAGTTATATTTTACTCAAAACAATTTATAGGTACGCCAAAACATGTGTCACACGTCTGGGAGACAATTATATATTTAATTGATTTCACATTTATCTTTTTCAATCATATTATGTCACGTAAAGGTTTTTAACATTTTGAATGAAAAGCCAAGATGATGAACAGCAAAGATTTCTATTCACAGACTCTTTGGCTAGTTTTTACCGAGTGTGCCAGTTTTAGTGGAGGGCACATTACAATAACCTTGGGGGGAAGTGGAGAGGAAGAGGAGGAACGGCAACAACATACCTACCAATGCCCTGGGTGATGTCAGGGGATTTGACATTGATCCGTTCACCACACAAAGACTGCACTGTTCTCTCTTTAACAAGCGATAGTATGACCACCGACCTCCAGCATGCGTCATAGAACTGTCCTTCCTAACCGGCTCTATTTGTTCTCCTGTTCATGTTTCTCTGTCACTTCTATCTATCTCTCCTTCTCACCTCTAATGACCGATTCCTGTATTTTAACATTGCTCTAATGTGTTCACTGAAACACACTCCTCATGTCAGGAACACCTCTGCTTTGACACACACTTCCGCTGTCAGCTGACTGACCGACCATTAGCCTACTTAGCTGAGTATCATGATCCGATTTATCAACCAGTATACCGACTAACAGGAAAAGTCTAAATTACAGTCAGAGAGGAAAGCAACAGTTTATTTATTGTCATCAGCACCTGGGTTTAACAACTGGAATACAATATAACGGCCGCTTTGATGAGCATATTAACTTCTTTTAAAGAAGAGTATGTGAATTATGACGTGTGTGTGTGTGTGTGTGTGTGTGTGGACCAGCCGGCAAGCACAGATTTCTAACGCTTTCACATTTATAAAAACAGAAATATGCTTTTGAAACACTGAACGAAATGAAAACAATAAAAAACACATGATTTACAGTACCAGGCATAAAGGAAGGCTGGAGGTTTTTTGGACAATAAGAAAATAAAACGCCATTAAAGCTAGGTTTTGATTATGGTTTAGACTGGGAGCCAGAACGGCCTCCAACAACTATTCTGTATTACCTCATCTGAGAGCAAGGAGAGAAAAAATAGAAAAAGCCACCATAGAGTGAGAGTGTGAAAGACAGACCACCAAATCTGCATGTCCTATGTCATTTTTATTTTTGATTGTATAGGCTATATATATATATATATATATATATATATATATATATAGACCTCTACACTTCTACTGGTTGTCTTGTTGTACCAGTGATTGTTATTATTAAGTTAAGGTTAAATTGTGAAATGTAATTGTAAACATTCTCCAAAGTAAGCTTTGACAATATGTAGGCTAAATTGTTAGACTACATTAAGCCAGTAATTAATTGAATTGACAGAGAAAAGAGCCTGCCAGAGAGAGCTAAACGAGAATAGAGGCGCCAGGAACTTTCCCTGAGTGGGCCACGTGCCACCTTTCCATCCTGGACCTCCAGAGTCCTTCATTACATCTAGCGAATATTATCATCATCACTTTGAAGTTTAAGAAGCAACTCCCAGTCGTTTTCTCTATCTCTCTCCTTCTTTCTTCCTTTTTACTTCTTCCTCATCTCTCTCTCTCTCTCTCTCTCTTCAATAGGATGGCTCAGGTCCAGGCGCATAACCCACGCGGTTAAGAAAACAGTGCAGCTCGCGGCATCTCTCTTGGCGGGAGCAGCATCGGAGCTCTAGTTTCACAGCGCGGACCGGGAGACCGGGGAAACTCGAGACAATAACAACAAATACGCTCTTCGTATTTTTAGTTTTTGATTATAAACCCGTTTCACAGTTTAATATTCGAGGAAAACTAAACAAAAGGCGTTGTTTAAAGAAATTGACGTTTTGTCTTGGAAAAGACCTCTTAAGTTCACATAACAACACTGTTGGAAAGTTGTAAAGATGCTGAAAGGCCGTTTTAAATCGTCAAAAGTCTAAAGAACTATGAGATGATTATGAGAACGTGTTGCTACTTTAACCCCATTATTTCATATATTATAACATATAGATCACAGGCTACGGCTCATTTATGCCAACATTTACCTCTAGCCTAGACCTTAATCATTCAAGGCCATCACAATATAGATTTAAGTATTCTATCATCAATTATCTAGGCATAAGTTATGTCCATTATATCAAAGAAACATTTATGAATCTCCAGTGAAATGTAATTGTGATGGTATATTCCAACTGACAAATAACTAAGCTAAACTTGTTTTTCTGCATTGTTTGATATCCTAACTAAATCAACATATGGAAAAAAAAATCTATACATAAAATGCATAGTCAAATACAATTGGAAAAATATGCCCAATATGATTTAAAAAATACTGTAGGAAAAGCTTAGCCCAAAGATGTTTTACTTAATTTAAATTAGTATAAATTATCTATTTTCTGCTTTGATTACATTTAGTAACACAAAATACAAATATATATATTTTTTTAAGTTGTAACTAAATACTATAGAAATAGTTTTCCAACCAGCATTACTCATGATGGTTATGAATTACGGACATCCCCCTTGACTTTCCTGATGCATTCCGACTGATTCTGACTCGGGGGCAATGGCTGTGTATAACCTTTGCCTTCTTGGGTTAAGCTACTCTTGTCTTAAAACATTGCAAGGCTTCTGGCGCCCCCTATCGACCCCATCAACACACTAGTTTAAAGGCAATTTTTTTTTAAATCTTGTCGTTATTAAAAACGATTCATAGTATGGCTAAGAAACTGAAAAATGGGACTAACAATTAACCAAAACGACTTTTCTGTTAATATCAGTCATTCAAGTTTCTATAATTTGTAACAATCCCTAACACCAATACACAAGCTTTACACATTTTTGAAATGTTTGAATTTCTATGCATCTAAATGTATATAAAATATAGTTTTTTTTTAACACTGAGTTACCTACACAAAATATGAGACACATTTGTCTTGCCCGTCTCCGAGAAGACTACATATCCCTACATTTGAACTACATATCCCTACACCCTCGTTTGTTACCATAGCAGCGAGCAACAACGGGTTGGTTTGTGTTCTGCAATGGCTAGCAGTCCGTCCCGAGTCTTTGCGGCTCTTTTACCCCACGCGGGAGATGTTTACCGGGACGAAAACATTCTGCGGACCGTTCAACAGACACAGAAGAGCGCGAGGGAAGTCCATGTGACGGGGAGCGCGGAGATCTCGTGTTCAGCCGACCGGGCTACGTTTTCTGTTAGCATCACAAACAGCAAGGAGACGGTGAATGACGTCACCAACAGCGTCTCGAGGAGAGTGGAGTACGTTCTGCAGACCCTAAGACAACACAATGTGAAGGTAGCCGGTTACTGTAGACAGTTACTGACTTTAAATATTGGACACGTTGTCGTGGGACCAAACGTTGGATTGAGAGTAAAACGTCCATCTTGGGATTGTACGTCAATTGTTTGACCTATGAATGAATTATATTTAGTATATCCCGAAATGTATGAAGTATTTAACATATAAATGTAACATATAAATATAAACATATAAATTAAGCATTTTCACAACATTAGAAAACAATTGGCATAAGTTATAAAACATTATAATGTAATTATAGGACATCAGTGGCTAATGGTCCCTTACAGATTTTTGTATTGCAAACCCAGAGAAATTACTGACAGACCCACTTTCACAATAGCCTTTTGATATTTATTTTTTCTCCTACTCTCACCCTGCAGGAAGACGAAATGTCAGTGATGAGACACATTAATAGATCTGAGAACCTGTTCACCATGGAGACTCAGGTTGGTGTTAGGGGTTGAGAACCTGTTCACCATGGAGACTCAGGTTGGTGTTAGGGGTTGAGAACCTGTTCACCATGGAGACTCAGGTTGGTGTTAGGGGTTGAGAACCTGTTCACCATGGAGTTTCTGTGTACAGGTTCTCAATAACTTCAGGACTGCCATGATACCCTGTTTAACAAGACAGAAACAGTGTGTGTGTGTGTGTGTGTGTTACAGGTGACTGTAGTGTTCTCAGACTTTGTGAAGATGCAGAGTGTGTGTGTTGTTCTACTGGAGAAGCTAGGTCAGAGTGTGGATGTCAGTCAGCCCCGCTACTACCACAGCCAAGAGTGTCTGAGCTTACTGAGGTAATCTACACACACACATCCACTCTCCCCAGAACACAAACACCCACCACCAATACACACACGCACGTTTGTATACAACCATAACATTGTGTGTGTATGTGTTCAGGCGACGTGTCTGTGCAGCGGCAGTAGAGAATGCGCGGCTGAAGGCGTCTGAGGTATGTGACATGCTGGGCCAAACACTGGGGCTCCCTCTACTGGTCCGAGAGGAAGAGACCACGGAGATGAGGACAGATGAATGGAGAGATGGAGGAGTGGAAGGAGGACAGGGGAGGAAAAGGGAGGACGCACGTCAGCCCCGCCTCACCGCCACGTCCCGTGTTTTCGTCAGCTTTAACCTCAGACCCAAAGAACGAAGCAGGGAGAAGCTTTGAGGGTGGGGTTACCCGTCAGGTCTTGCAACACGGCAAACAACACATTGTTTTTCTCTCAGACCTTCGATCAAAGCTCATGTTTATAATAACTGATGTCCATGCATTATGTAAACGAAGACATTCACGACTCAAATCTCGGGTCTCTTTATGATAATAAACTGCAAGCGTCCTTCATTTGGTTCTGATGCGGCCTTTCACAGTAAGTGGGTCCTGCTGATTCTCATTTAGGGTAATTGAATTAGCATCATTATATTTTCAATGTGTTTGGGTCAATACATGGGTTAACTCTGTGTCTTACTGCCCAGAGGGGATATTCCAGAAACATGACTAAGTCCCTGAACATATAACTGGATTCCCGCACCACCCAGAAACCCAGGCCAAAAATGGGTCCAAGTAAGGTTTATTTGTATTATAACCAGTATAGATAGAGATACAGTTTGAACACTGCTTTCTCTCTCCCTAATTAGCGGCATGTTGGCCACTGGTGAGAAACAACTCTTCTGTCAATCCCTGATATAAAGAGGACAAGAGTTAGGACACCACTGTCTGTTCTGGAGACAACCCACCCCATGTTGCTGGGTGACACCTCGACGTCTGGGAACTCCAGTCCAGGTGTGAATGTGCCGGGAATATGCAAGTGTGTCAGGGTTAATGTAGCTTTACTGGCAGATACACAGTATCGTGCAGTGATGATGCTGGGAGTGGATTTCCAAGTTACTGCCAATACCCGCTAAACCTGTCGAGTTAAATTGTCAGACTGTGACTCTTTTAGTGGCTGCATTATATAATATTTTGCAATACATATATTAGTCAACTCCGCAGTTCCTCAGGTAACACTTGAGGAGGGTTGCATTTAACATTCCTTCAGGATGTTAACACTGAAGACTCTATCAAGGTCTGTAAACACCAAACACCATGTCCCAGAAACGTTTAAGGTTCGGACATGCCCAGAAAATGAGGTAGTGATTTGCCTGCTGGTCTCCACATAGTCTCTGGCAGCCCAATCTGGCAGTAAGAGTCTGTTTATAGTTCTCCATTGTATTTTTTCCATTATTAATGTGATTCTGTTTGTCTTGTCAACATGCAATCACATTCCTGTGGCGTGATCAAAAAAGGGATTTTTTTTGGGGGGGGGGGGGGGGGTTGTATCATTTGATTTACACAACATGCCTACCACTTTGAAGAATCAAATAATTTTTATTGTGAAACAAACAGGAAATAAGACAAAAATACAGAAAACTTGAGTGTGCATAACTATTCACCCCCGCAAAGTCAATACTTTCTAGAGCCTCCTTTTATAGCAATTACAGCTGCAAGTCTCTTGGCGTATGTCTCTATTTTTGACCATTCTTGATGGCCAAACTGTTCCTTCAACTTGGATGTGTTCTGCTGGTGAATAGCAATCTTTAAATCATACCACAGATTCTCAATTAGATTGAGGTCTGTGCTTTGACTAGGCCATTCCAAGACATTTAAATATTTCCCCTTAAAACGTAGCAGTATGCTTAGGGTCATTGTCCTGCTGGAAGGTGAACCTCTTCAATGAACACTATCCCCACAGCATGACGCTGCCACCACCATGCTTCATTGTGGGGGTGGTGATCTCAGGGGGGTGAGAGGTGTTGGGTTTGCACCAGACATAGCGTTTTCCTTAATGGCCAAAATGCTCGATTTTAGCCTCATCTGACCAGAGTACCTTCTTCCATATGTTCGGGGAGTCTCCCACATGCCTTTTGGCGAACACAAAATTTGTTTGTTTGCTTACTTTTTTCTTCAAACAATGGCTTTTCTCTGGTCACTCTGTGGAGGGTACGGTTTAAGTGGTTGTATCTACAGATACTCCAATCTCTGCTCAGGAGCTTTGCAGCTCCTTCTGGGTTATCTTTGGTCTCTTTTTTGCCTCTCTGATTAATGCCCTCCTTGCCTGGTTCGTGAGTTTTGGTGGGTGGCCCTCTCCTGGCAGGTTTGTTGTGGTGCCATATTCTTTCCATGTTTTTATAATGGATTTAATGGTGCTACGTAGGATGTTCAAAGTTTCAGATTTTTTTTAACCCACCCTGATCTGTACTTTTGTCCCTGACCTGTTTGGACCTCCTTGGTCTTCATGGTGCCGCTTGCTTAGTGGTGGCCCTTGCTTAGTTGTGTTGCAGACTCATGTGACAGATCATGTGACACTTAGATTGCACACAGATTTACTTTATTTAACTAATTATGTGACTTCTTAAGGTAATTGGTTGCACCAGATCTTTTTTAGGGGCTTCATAGCAAAGGGGGTGAATACATATGCATGCAACACTTTTCTGTTTTTTATTTTTTTAATAAGATATTTTTTTAATTTCACTTAAGCTTAGACTGTTTTGTGTATGTACATTAAATGAAATCCAAATAAAAAATACATTTTAATTACAGGCTGAAATAAAACAAAATAAGAAAAATGCCAAGGGGGATGCATACTTTTGAAAAAGCTGCATGAAGTTGAAGAACCATATATTGAGCAATATATTGTATTATAACAGTTAAAATGACAGTATGTAGGTGGCAGGATGTTTGCTCATGATTCACCTCTAATGCTCTTCCACCCTCCCTTTGCCAGAGGAGAATTCTTGGAGTGATTGGTGACGTGAGGCATGAGTAAAATGTTCTAGTCGTGGAGCCATGTAGGGTCCCTTTGATGACCCATTACCTTCTAGTGATGGAGCCATGTAGGGTCCCTTTGATGACCCATTACCTTCTAGTGATGGAGCCATGTAGGGTCCCATTGATGACTCATTACCTTCAAGTGATGGAGCCATGTAGGGTCCCTTTGATGACTCATTACCTTCAAGTGATGGAGCCATGTAGGGTCCCTTTGATGACCCATTACCTTCTAGTCGTGGAGCCCTGTTGGGTCCCATAGTTTTCAACAGTAATGTTATCTTTAATTCTGGGTTTCTAGGCTTTGTGAAGGAGCCTCTATTGGCCTCAGAACAAACTGACATTCAGTTTTACAAGGATCCACCTGTTCAACCAGGTTGACGGAATTACATTGAACTGCAAAAGTATAATTAAATGGGTTGTAACATTTCGAGCAGTTTTCAGCTAAAATACAGTTTGTATTGGATAGTTGGTGCATGTTTCTCTGAGAGGTCTACAAGACACTCTTCTAATGTCCATCTGGACTCTCCTGACCATCAGGGACACCTGACCATTCTGTCCAGCCTTTCTAATCAGGGCCACAACGTCTTCATGTGTTTTCTGGTTTACCGGCACGTTGTTCACCGCCACCAGCTCATCCCCTGGCTGCAAACGGCCGTCGCGGTGAGCTGACGAGTGTCTCACTATTGTTGTAATTAGAATCTGTTAAAAGATCATTATTATCAGTATGATTAGCTTGGAAAATAAACAGGAACTAAATAATGTTTATTATCGTCCAGTTGTATCTTGCTTTTGTGTGTGTGTGTGTGTGTGTCTGCATGTGTCTGCGTGTGTGTCTGTGGTGTCTGAGTGAGATGGAGTGTGTGACTGAGCACTTACCTTATTTGCAGAGTCGTTTCCCCTTTTGATTCTGAACCCAAATCCCTGTTCCTTCCTCAACAGGTTCAGGGTGACCTCATGACCTGTGACCTGGTACGAGGGTGTAGTGAGGAGAGAGTTCACTGGAGTGATGCTCCCCCACTTTTTACAATGGTGCTCAATGGCTGAAGAAAGAAGAATGAATTAATGTTTTAGACCTGCTGATTAATAACCAGACTTTTCTAAATGCAACACATCAACTATAAAAGGACACTGTTATAACTGCCTCTGTAATATCTTAGCCAATGGCACGTAATAACTGATTAGATAATGTCTTAGCCAATGGCATGTAATCCTGGTAATGTCTTAGATAGTGTATTAATGGTTATATAGTGTGTTAACCTGAACAGGACATCTTCTCCACCTCTTCTTGACAGATGTGATCCAGTCTTTTCTTGAGCTCAGTGATTTTCCTCTTCAGATCATCAAACCCCAGAGAAGAGCTAATGAGGGGACTGCATAGGCCTTTGGGATCAACCAGGTCACCAAGAGACTGGGCAGTCTGCAGAGAGACAGATAGTCATGAATAGAGACAAAAAGATGTGTAAATGAATACAGGGAAATTTATGGAGAGACTCATAGATACAGACAGATGGAGAGATTAATCGGTTGAAAAGAATTGAGGAAATCTCAATGCATTTAACTGAAATCTCTTTCTTCGTGTTGAATGTATAATGGATCCTTTTTGGTCGATCACTGTACAAAACACACCTTAAGGTAGCGCAATTGCGGATGAGTTGATGGGGTGAGGAGAGGTGGATTAGGTAAGGGGAATTAATTGAGGGGATGAGGTGAGAGGATGAGGTGAGGGGGATACATTTGGGGGATTAGGTGTGGGGGATGAGATGAGGGTGTGAGGTGAGAGGATGAGGTAAAAAGATAAGGTGAGGGTATAAGTGGGAAGGAGGAGATGATGAGGGACGAGGTGAGAGGATGAGGTTATCATTACTGCAGAAGGGCAGGAAAATGACCTGGAGGAGGGACATGTGGTCTTCGGTATGTGAAAGCTGCTCCAACTCATCGTCTCTCCTTAACTCTGCTATCTCCTGCTCCAGTTGCCCCAGGTGTTCTTCAACCCGACTCAATTCAGCCTTCTCCTGGGCTCTGATCATGTCCTTCACCTCAGAGTGTCTTCTCGCCATGGAGCAGATCATCTCAGTAAAGATCTTCTCACTGTCCTCCACAGCTGCCTGTACTACACACTGTTAGGACCGAAATAGTAGAGTAAGAGGGAAATAAGGCATGTTAATTGGCAACTTTACAGTGTCAAGGGAAAATCACAGGATGAGAAATCTGGATTGCAACAAGTAAACAATTATTCAATTTACAGGCATATGAACGGAAACCCGCAGGTTAGGTTGAGCAGCTGTATGAGAGTCACCCACCAGCTTTTAAACCAAACTGAACAAAACTAAATCTGGAAGTTCCCAGGCCAGTACAGTGCACTTCAGAAAAACTAAAAATGAACCTTGTTACAGAGAAGCCGCATATCCTTAAATCCGCAAAAGCTGATTCGTCTATTTTACCTGTGTAATAATTTTTTGATTGAGATTTATGTTTGTTTTTGGGGATTGACTTTGGATAGATAATGTTTTGAGTAAAATGTACTACTATTGAGTTGAGTGGTTTTCCTGCCTATCTAAAGATGAATGGACAAGCTGGATTAGACTGTCAGCTAATTGAATACAGTGTCAAATGAACACTATATTCAATCTAGTTTGTGTTCTTCATCCATATATCTTCAGTACATCTTTTGTCTTAATTGTTGTGTGTTCTAACAAAAATATTTAGCATTCACTATATATTTGGTTATATTTTTGTTTCTGGATGTGATACATCCAACTGATTAAAATGTACTTTGTTGTCCCACTTAGCGATGTAAAGATGACTGCATTGAATGTAAATCATTTAGGATAGGAATATCTGTAAACATCACCAAAGTTGTCTTGAAAACATTTAATATTTTCAAATTTTATTTTGCCCATGTTTTCAATTATGTAATAAAACCTTAAAAGCATGCTTGACTAGATAGCATATCTTAAGGTGTTTTTAACAATAGTCAATACTTCCTTGTATTCAGAACTCCATACAGTATGTTGTGCTGTTGGCAGTCAGATTATTGTACCATGTGATCATGTATCACAGATAAAATGCCAAGGTTTGTGCACATGGTTACATAACAACCCCTTCTGTTCCACATGAAGTCTGTTGACAAACAATGGGACAAATGTAGTTTTGAATCTACAAATTATTTTATGAGCCACAGTGTCCCTGGGTGCTGTGTATTATCTGGTTGAGACCTTTGAACTAGAGGATACTGATCTACCTGGGCAACTGTATATAATAATCAGATCAAGTTTGTCCGTGTTTGGTTTGGTGGAGACCATACTCACTTTGATTAAGGTCATACTCTGTTTAGTACTCAATGATAAAGGTCATAGTCTGTTTTAGTACTCAATGATAAAGGTCATAGTCTGTTTTAGTACTCAATGATAAAGGTCATACTCTGTTTAGTACTCAATGATTAAGGTCATACTCTGTTTAGTACTCAATGATAAAGGTCATACTCTGTTTTAGTACTCAATGATAAAGGTCATAGTCTGTTTTAGTACTCACTTTAATGAAGGTCATAGTCTGTTTCAACTCCATCAGCTTAATTTCTCTCTCCTGGATCCTCTGCTGGTAGTGGGACTTCTCGTGTTTCACACCCAGCTGTTTCTGTAAGAGACACCATTCACCTGTCAGACCAAACCCTCTAATTTCTCTTTGCATACACTTTCAAACTAACATTATATTTTGTGGAAAAACTGAGTAAATGTTACTGTAAATATATCATGTTACAAAGAGAGAGATAACAAGCACCATTAGTTCCTGCATTTTGGATCAAAATATCTGCAGTTTTAGCCAATGAATCTCAAAACAGCATCCTGCCACTACAAGATGACCAGCATGCTTGTAGTTCTAGACCTGGTGTGTTCTTACCCTACAAGGTCCAGAGCCAACTGGTTTTCTGTTCTACCTCATCATTAATGTCACCCACCTGGAGTCCCAGGTCTAAATAAGTCCCTGATTACAGGGTTGTTATGAAAAATAGAGTGGGTCTGGCTTTGAATGACAGAGTTGAGTTCATGGGTTCTAGGGCTTCTTAAGGCCTATGCCACTGAGCTAAATAATTTAAAATAATCTAAAATTATTTTTCTATTCAACATCTTTTAAACCAGGAAGATGTCTTTGCTCAGTGGGATGGCTTTTTGTCAGTGTTAGTATAGTGCGTAATTTTGGCTGAATATTTAAATTAATGTAATGATTTAAAACCTCAAATTAACCTGTTTGTCAGCCTTCTTTGTTTCAGATGACACTCTCTCATGGCCTGTATGTTCCTCCATGGTGCACAGATAACAGAGACACTGCTGATCGGTCTGGCAGATAACCTCCGGCTGGCTTTCTGGATGAGAGCAGACCTTGTCCTGCAGTTCTGTTGACGTGTCGACCAACTTGTGCATCTTTAGTTCCTCAGATTGGTAGTGAGGCTGAAGATGGGTGTCGCAGTAAGAGGCCAGACACCCCAGACAGGTCTTGACAGCTGTAAACCTTCTCCCAGTGCAGACATCACATGCTACATCTCCAGGTCCGGCATAATAGTGAGCAGAAGGAGACACTTGTAGTCCTGTCTTCTTCAGTTTCTCCACTACATCGGCCAGCATGATGTTCTTCATCAGAACAGGTCTTGGGATGAAGGTCTGTCTACACTGGGGGCATCTGTACACACCTTTAGGCTCATCTTGGTCCCAGCACCCCTCAATACAGTCCATACAGTAACTATGTCCACAGGCAGTGGTGACTGGCTCCTTCAGATGTTCCAGACAGATGGGACAGTTAAGAGACTCCATAGTTTCTATCACATAACAGTCACTGAGAAAGACGGACTGAATGAATAAGCTGAACAGGATGTTTTATACACCCACAAAGGAATGGGAGTGGCCTGTTAGAGAGAAGCTGTATTGTAGTCAGTGTTTGTCTGTGAGTGTTTGTGTATGTGATGAGTTACAGTTTTTGTTCATCTCTTTGGTACTTTTTTCACCAGTATGTGGTAAAACTTTTAATAAAGCAAACATTCGACCAATTGGACAACTGTACCAAAGAGATAAAAGGTTTTTTAAAACATGCATACATATTTTCATTCACAGATCTTACAGTATAACAGTTTGTTTTTCTCCCCTACAATGTGTACTGGGTCTCACATAAAAATGTAATACTCTAAGACAATAACTAAAAAGATTAGTTTTATAATTCCTAACACTTTTTTGCTAAAACATTACATTATGCTTATATGAAAAGATTAAAGTTACACTTTTATTCTATGATAACAAAGACTACATTTCAAAATCATATAATATCTTCCTCCAGCAGAACAAAGAATTTATCTCCTCTCAGACTTGCCCACCTTTTATACCCAAATATTGTCTTTAGATTTACTGCCAGTATATGCCTTCTTCCTAAATACATATTACATTATTTCTATTTCTGTACTTATTTCTGGGCTTAATTGTGTCTACATTTAACCCAATAAACCGTTTGTGGATTGCAGCCAGAACCTCAGCCTGAACTCCACTTGTCATAAGTTTCAACACATAAATAACCTGATTTACCTGATTGCCAGCCCCTACCCTGCATGTTTTCCACCAACCACAAGGATCGGCATCACCAAAACTTCTCAGCAGGCAGTCCTGTGACTGGTTAATCCACACCCTGCTGTGACTGGCAGACAACCTGTTGTTTTATTCCAAAATATGACTATACCTTGTAGTTCACTTAGAAGATTAAACTGAAGCTTAGCTAGTATGAGGATTAAACTGAAGTTTAGCTAGTATGAGGATTAAACTGAAGTTTAGCTAGTATGAGGATTAAACTGAAGCTTAGCTAGTATGAGGATTAAACTGAAGCTTAGCTAGTATGAGGATTAAACTGAAGTTTAGCTAGTATGAGGACTAAACTGAAGCTTAGCTAGTATGAGGATTAAATTGAAGCTTAGCTAGTATGAGGATTAAACTGAAGCTGAGCTAGTATGAGGATCAAACTGAAGCTTAGCTAGTATGAGGATTAAACTGAAGCTTAGCTAGTATGAGGATTAAACTGAAGCTTAGCTAGTATGAGGATTAAACTGAAGCTTAGCTAGTATGAGGATTAAACTGAAGCTTAGCTAGTATGAGGATTAAACGGAGGCTTAGCTAGAATGAGGATTAAACTTAAGCTGAGCTAGTATGAGGATCAAACTGAAGCTTAGCTAGTATGAGGATTAAACTGAAGCTTAGCTAGTATGAGGATCAAACTGAAGCTTAGCTAGTATGAGGATTAAACTGAAGCTTAGCCAGTATGAGGATTAAACTGAAGCTTAGCTAGTATGAGGATTAAACTGAAGCCTAGCTAATACAAGGATTAAGCTGAAGCTCAGCTAGTATGAGGATTCAAGTGAATTACCTAATAATGAGAATATAGAGAATTTGTGCAAATTAAACAATCAAACAAAATGCATACTTGACTAGGTAGTATATGTATTAAGGTGTTTCTAAATCAGGAAAGTGAAGCATTAAAAATAGTTACTACATTCATCTGACTCATTTGCACATACTGTACTAGTCACTTCCTGTTTTGCTGTTGGCATTCAGATTACTGTACCATGTGATCAACAACCATTCCTCAAAACAACAATTGACTGACGAGTTTCTAGAGAAAGACCTAATATTGACCTTAAGACATGCCAGTCTACTGTTTGCTGTGGCAACTCAAAAACAAACACAAAGACAATGTTAAGTTATTTTCTAGTACCAAATAAAAAATGAAGCATAATTATTAATGTTGGAGTGATGGTTGCTTGAAATGGGGCCTGTTTAGATTTGATAAAAAAAAAAAATTGCCGGACTGCATAAGCAGAGCCAGCTAAGAAGAGTGAATGTCACTGACTGACTGACTGACTGATTCCGTATTAGCAAAAACTTCACTGGCTGTAACTGTATACGGTTATATTGCGACTGTTTCTGGCATGGAATAGTTCATCTTCACTCTCGCTAGAAAATGCTCAATTCTTATGATTATTCCTACGAAGTTTGTAGATACTAGTAAGCCTGTTACTGGCTAATAAGCTGTTCAAACGGCCAGTGTCAAAAGCAATACAGGTCATAGACTCTATTTGTGGTGGAGGTAAATGTAATAAGAAACGTTAGTCAGTTTTACACAATGAGCCAAACACATGAAGGTAGGTAGTAGTGTTGTTTCTTATTACAGTTTTTCTCCATTTGTTTGGCTCATTTCTTGAAACATAAATTACATTCTCAAAACTCTCCAAAGATCATTTGGCAAAACAGTCTTCCAAAACAGTCTTCCAACACTATAGCTCACTTGCAAAAGCTCATATCGCTCCCAAAACAGTTCACTCATGTGTCAAAACTAAATTTCCTTCTCATTTAAACAGTCCGTGCCCCCAAAATGCTTCATCCCTTTGGCATTGTGTAAGCACTGCAAGTCAAAATGTTTACATGTTTTGTCACTACAGCAGAAGACCATTGAAATATCCCTCATGTCCACCATTCAGTCTTAGCCCAGTCCTTTATTGACAATGGTGACTGTACTGTTTTTTGTCTAGCTAACAGGATACAATTGTGTATAAAACTGAAAAAAATGAATAGGATTTCAGGGTAAGAGTGGCCTCCAAGGTTTGACATCACACATTGCACTCATACTGCCAAGGAAAGTGTAACCATTATCGTTCACACACAAAGTAACTTCCATACATCAGAGTAAAAAGAAAATGTAAACAGCCTAATATACTGTAATATAAACACACAAACAAAAAACTATGAAAATGATATGCAGCCTACAGTTCTGTAAATAAAGCTGGAGTTTCACAACTAACGGTTCTTCACTGGTCGCTGTCCTCACCCTCCCTCTCCTGGCCACCGTCCTCACCCTCATGGCCACCGTCCTCACCCTCCTGGCCACCGTCCTCACACTCATGGCCACTGTCCTCACCCTCCTGGCCACCGTCCTCACCCTCCCTCTCCTGGCCACCATCCTCACCCTCCTGGCCACCGTCCTCACCCTCCCTCTCCTGGCCACCGTCCTCACCCTCATGGCCACCGTCCTCACCCTCATGGCCACCGTCCTCACCCTCCTGGCCACCGTCCTCACCCTCCCTCTCCTGGACACCATCCTCACCCTCCTGGCCACCGTCCTCACCCTCATGGCCACCGTCCTCACCCTCCTGGCCACCGTCCTCACCCTCCTGGCCATCCACACGCTGCTGTCTGTCTGGCCACAGATTCTCGTCCACATCACAGCCTATATTCTCCCTTGTGATGCAACGAGGGAAGAAACATGCATGTCGCAACCATCCCCTACACTGATCTCCTGTAATGTCCTCACACGCAGCATCCATTGCATGGAGCAGGGACCTCTGATCTTGAGCCCGATGCTCATACACTCTCCACCTCCAAGCGGAGAAATACTCCTCAATAGGATTGAGGAAAGGAGAGTAAGGTGGTAGGAACACCATGACCATCCTTGGATGAGTAGTGAACCAGGCCCTGATGAGTGGGCCACGGTGGAAATTCACATTGTCCCATACGATGAGATATTGTGGTGGGTGAGGCCCTACGAGACCTCTCTCATTTTCAGGGATCAAATCAAAGTGAAGGCGGTCCAAGAAGATGAGGAGCTTCTGTGTTTTGTATGGGCCAAGACTGGGGATGTGAGTGGCCACACCATTCTCAGATATGGCAGCACACATAGTTATATTGCCCCCTCGCTGGCCTGGGACATTCACCTGACTGTCAATTGCTGTAATAAATGTATCAAATGTTCCAAGGGATTCATATATGGTATTGATGGTATTATGTTCTTGACTAATTTTGACAATAGAACAGACTGTTGTGCATGTGATGACTTATACAATGAAATGACATTGACACGTTTTGGAGCCAACAACCATTAGACTGAGAATCAACAATCTGTTTAGATCAACAAGATCTATTCACTTGGAAATTCTGCTAAATGTAGGCTACCTGTACATAATCATTTGCAAAGATGTACTGAGACATTGAGACATGTACTTTTGATGAAATGAATGAGAAATTAAATTCTGTTGTGAACAATTGCCAAGTGGTTTGGAGGTTTGTCCATGTTGTTTTGAGAATGTCATTTCTGTTTCAAGAAATGAGCCAAACCAATGGAGAAAAACTGTAAAGCAATAGCACGTACCAAAGAAAAAGAAGCGTACAAGCGCAAAATCAGGCGTGCCAACAGCGCACTTGTTTACAACACCAAACATAGAACAATGCCTCACGAAGACGACCAGGAACACAGAAACTAATATAGGATACCTAACGAGGGAAAGGACACCAGGTGTGAGCAATAACAAGACATGACAGCGCCGTGGGAGGAGGAGCCGCGTGACTAGAAGGCCGGTGTCGACGCACGCCAAACACCACGCCGGAGGAGAGAGCGTGTGTCTCCCTCGCGAGGCCTCGTCACATCCATTTAGTTAGTAGATACCGGTAAAGTTTATTACTGGCTAATACGCTGTTTAAAACAGTAAATGTTATTCGTTACATTACCAACAAAAATATTGTAATCCGATTACAGATACTTTTTTGGGGGGGGGATTACATTTGGATTACTTCAATTGAAAAATAAAAGGTGCGCGAAATAATTATGACAGGTTGTATGCGTGAGTTAATTATTTAATGTTATAAAAACATAGTTTTTTTAACCAAAATATGAATTGCGCTCCTCAGTTGTGTGTGTGATCACCATGCGCCGCGCATAACCAGTTTAGTGATGGAGGAAGCGCTAGTTTACATTTCTCCGGTTTTGGTTGGTTGGATGGCTGGCAAAAACAGAGTATATCGACGATAATATCAGCCGAGTCATATAACATGTTATTTAGTTATCTACTCGACGCATAATTTTCAGAACAATGATAGGCAATAGGCCAACGTGGTGTTATATCTTTTTCAAGTTTCAAGGTTTATTTGTTAAATGCACCAAACAACACAGCCAGGACGAGTTGCACCGAAAAACTTTTACAGGAATTGTTTAATAGATTAGGCAACTATTTGTTAGATAGCTGTAACGTGGGGCTACATTCAAGATAAAACATTATATGGAATTTACCACGACATTTGAGGAGAAAAAGGTGTGTTGGGAAGCACTGTGCCAAAGGATGATTATTTGCATTTAGCGGTCACATCAACTCCATCCAGCTAGGCCATGTGATTCTGCTTGCTTTGCTTCTCTGAAAATTGTGTTCATTGATTATCATTGGCTGCTGACGTCATTTACTTTAAGTTAAGAATGCAGATTTATAATCACAGTTTATTTCTTTCATTGGCGTTTTGAAAATCCATCACTGGTAGCTCTAATAATCACAGGTTATGTTCGCGCGGATAGATCTTATTTCTAAGTGGGTGTTCACTATTGCAAAGTGCATTCGCGTGCCGGGATTTCTGCAACATTTTGACAATGTTTGTTTTGGAGCAAATCATCAGACTACTGCAGATTCAGTTTATGCGTGAAAAGCTACGGATAGCTTATTTTTAATATACAACAATGTCAATAATCTTTTCGAGTAATTGACATTTATTTTTCAACAAGGTTCTGAAGCAATTAAAAACATGAATAAAAAACAAATAACAGAACAGGCTTAAGCATCATTAGATTGTGGGTTATGCTCAGATAAAAAGTAAGATTCTGGAAGATCGAGGTTTATTGGATTAATTGGAATGACTGAATATCTGACAGACCTTTATCGTGTAATGTAGAGATGTAGCCCAATTATTGAGACTTCACAGTTTACAAAATAAAAAGCTGAGATTCGGCTCTTCATCAACAGTGAAGAGAAAAATAAGCGAAAATGAACGCAATTAGAGGAGGGCGGAAAGTTTACATGTGATGGGGAAAGTGTATGTTACAAGTGGGATACAGTTGTTCGGGTACAAATGGCAATTTCTAAATGGCATACAAGATGTGCAAACGAGGCAAATGAAGGAGTCATGTGGAAGGGTAGCATGGGAAACCATGATGCAGACATGGCAGCACTAAGGTTCTTGGGGTAGACGTGTGTGTAACAACTGTAAAAAAGTACATTGGCAATACTAAATGTGCAAGAGGCAAATTGAAGCCCTCACAGATTTAGCAATTACGCGGTTCAAAGTCTGTGAGTCTGTGGGTGTGGACATTGGTATTGGGCCTGTGTGTTTGACAGAGAGAAGTGGGAAAGAGAAACATACTCCACTCCCAGCAGGTGGCGGCATGTAACTGTGTTAAGAGCATCTCATCAGTAATAGTCCCATTCAAATCCCAGTCAGCAATGTGAAACATCTGTTGCTTTGGCCCTGAACAAGGCAGTCCTAATCACCCATAGAGGTCACTGCTGAAAGCAAGAACATTATTTCAGAATCAGAAAGTTTTATTGCAAAAATAGGTTTCACAACAAACAAGGAATTTGTGCAACAATTTATACAAAATAAATAAAAGCAAGTAAGAACAGTGGACTGAGCTTAAAAACAGAAGACTGAGCATTAATTACTAAAAAAATATGTGAGCTGCAAGATTTGTCCAGCTAAGGGTTGTGTGTGGATGTGGGGAGGGGTTATAGATTTGTCCAGTTGAGGGTTGTGAACATATGTTAGGAGTGGGCTATAGTCAGTTTGGTTCCGGGGGCATGTTCATGAGGCCTTCTGCTGTAGGAAAGAAACTGTTCTTGTGGCGAGAGGTTTTGGTCCTGATAGACCTCAACCTTCTACCAGAGGGGAGAGCACTGAATAGTCCATTTCCAGGGTGAGAGTGATCAGACCCAATCTTTGCTGTGTGCATCCATGTCCTGGAGGTGTGTAGGTCATGTAGAGACGGCAGATTGCAGCCAATCACACTCACTGCAGAGCGAATAATGTGCAGCAACCTGCATTGCATTTCAGTCAACATACCTGTTTTTGGCATGAATAAATTCCTTTGGGGTGGTTGGTGTTCTGTCCATAATATTTTACTCTTAATATATTCATTTACTATGAATACATACATATATTATCATTGGTTTGCTTTTGGATCTAAATATTTGGAGGATAATTTTGTTTAGGGTCCCCAAAAGGCTACAGCTGGCCTTTAATGCACCAGGGTTTCTAACTTAAGGTCTCCAAAACATCCGTGGGTGAGGGGCCACAGCATTCAAAGTTTTGAAAGTAGTTTTAAAAAGCCTTCTGAATTTCTAGGACTATCCAGTTCTGTGAGCATGTTTGATAACTGTTATTTTTCCCAATTCATTGTTTTAGGTGAAATAGTTCAGAAATGTATCAGGACAGCCTTAAATACAGTACTGTGCAAAAGTGATGGTGGGAGGCAGGACTTAAGGTGGGCCAGAACTAGTCTTTCGAAGCACTTCATGATCGTGGGGCTGAGTGTGACAGGTCGGAAGTCATTCAGGCTAGACGCGGTCGACTGCTTCGGCACTGGCACAAGGGTTGCGGTTTTGAAACACGTTGGGACCACGTCCTGGGCCAGTGACAGGTTGAAAATGTCAGTAGACCTTGGACAGCTTCCCAGCACATGTTCTGAGCCCACGCCTGGGGACGCCATCAGGACCAGCAGCCTTGTGTGCATTCAGCCTGCTGAGGGCAGGCCACACATCTACGGTGGATATTCTGAGCTTTAATGGCTGGGTCTTTGTTGTCCCTGTTGAAGTGGGCGTAGAACCTGTTTAACTGGTCAGTGAAGGAGACGTCGCTGGCTGTGGTTGTGGGGTTCTTTGGCTGATAGTCAGTGATGGGTTGGATGCCGTGACACATGCGTCAGGGATCAGAATTGTTGTAGAAATGCTCCCCATTCTGCAGTTTGTGGTCATTTTTGGCCATCTTGCTGTCCCTTTTCAGGTCATTCCTGGATGAGCTGTAGTCCTCCACATCATCGGATCTGAAAGTAGCATTGTGTGTCTTCAGCAGGGTCGGACCTCACTGCTCATCCACGGCCTCTGGTTGGGGTTTATGGGTGGTGGCATTGTTGATGCAGATGCTGATGTAATCCAGAGTGGAGGAATCATATGTTTCAATGTCCATCAAGGTTGGCTTGAGTGGCAAACAGTCTCCAGTCTGTGTGTTGAAACTGGTGTTGTAGTGAGTCTGAACCTTCTGGCCACACTTTGGCTGTCCTCACTGATGGTTTCACCTCCCACTGAGCTGTTACAGAGATATGATAACAAACTGTTTTAGAGTTATGATAACATCTCAAAACTACACGCTTCTACAGCTCTGCACAATTTGTTTCGTTTTCAGCATATATAACAAACACGGCTTTGTCTTCACAAATAGCCCATTTACGTCAAAGCTCTGTTTTCAGGCCTGATTACCATCAGTGGGCCAACAAAAATAATTACATGCACGCGGAACCTCAGCACCGACCTTTTTGGTTCTTCACTTGCAAAATCACTTCAGTTCAAGTTCAAAGTTGAACATGTATTTATGAAATGCACCAAATGACGCAGCGTCATCCTACACAATCAATCAATCAATCAAATTTTATTTGTAAAGCGCCTTACAACAGCCAAAAGGTGCACAAGGCGCTTTCCATTAAAAGCTTCAGTAGACAACAGAATATAAAAAATATTAAAACATATAAAAATATAAGATAAATAAAGAAAAATGTATATGTACATATATATACACATACACCCGCATACGCATATACACACACATACACACATACACATACATACACATAAAATATATAAAATGAGCAGTCGAGTCAGAGATTACGTGTTAAAAGCCTGTCTGAACAGATGTGTTTTCAACTGCGCTTTAAAAACACTGAACACGGTAATGTTACGCAGGGATGGTGGTAAAGCGTTCCACAGAGTTGGGCCCTGAACTGCAAATGATCGGCCTCCAAACTTTTTGTATTTGAATTTGGGAACGACCAGAGAGGTGTGTTCAGAGGAGCGGAGAGCTCTAGCAGGTTGGTAGACCGTTACTAATTCGGCGAGGTAGGCCGGGGCCAGACCATTGATGGCCTTGAATACAAACAGCAGGACCTTGTACTCCACCCTAAACCGCACCGGAAGCCAATGGAGTGAGCAGAGGACTGGGGTGATGTGTGAGCGTTTGGAGGTGTTTGAGAGGAGACGTGCTGCTGCATTTTGTACCAGTTGAAGCCGATTGAGGAGTGATTTATTAAGTCCAGTGTAGAGGGCATTACAGTAGTCAATCCTCGAGCTGATGAAGGCATGAATGGCTTTTTCAAGGTCAGCTTGGGCCAAGAATGTTTTGACCTTACTAAGAAGCCTTAGCTGGTAAAAGCTCGCCTTAACAACCGCACTAATCTGTTTATCAAATTGCTTACTTTTGTCAAAAATAACACCAGGTTACGCTCAGTGGGTGCAAACTGGGGTGTGAGAGGGCCAAAACTTGGAGAACTGCAGGGTGAATCCGGGCTAAACAGAATGTATTCAGTCTTACCTTCATTCAAGTGAAGGAAATTCTGAGAAAGCCACAGTTTAATGTCCTGAATTGAGTTATGGAGAGGGTCCAGCGCAGAACGATTGTTCAGAACCACAGGAAGGTAGATCTGAAGGTCGTCTGCATAGAAATGGAATTGAACGTTATGATTGGAGATGAGTTGACCAAGAGGCAGCATATAGAGTGAGAACAGAATAGGACCGAGAATGGAACCCTGAGGCACACCAGATGACAAAGGGGCAGTTGAGGAGGAAAAATCATTAAGCATAACTGAAAAAGTTCTATCAATAAGATATGAAGAGAACCAATTGAGCACTGCGCCCTGCAGACCGACAACATGTTGAAGACGGGAGATGAGGATGGCATGATCCACGGTGTCAAATGCAGCGGTAAGGTCCAGTAACACCAAAACCACCGAGCTTTTACTGTCCAGGGCTCTGAGAATGTCATTATGGACCCTCAGTAACGCTGATTCGGTGCTATGTCTAGACCTGAAACCAGACTGAAATGTATCCCCCATGCCGTGCAGTTGGAGGTGAGACTGAAGCTGGGTGAAAACAAGCTTCTCCATCAGCTTGGACAGAAATGACAGGTGGGATATTGGGCGGAAATTGGACAGTATGGAGGGATCAAGGTTGGGTTTCTTGAGCAGCGGTCTCACAATGGCGTGCTTGAGAGCAGTGGGAACAGTGCCCAAACTAAGACAGCTGTTTATGAAGGAGACAAGGAAAGGACCTATGATGTCAATAGCCTCTTTCAAAATCCTGGCAGGAACAGCGTCTAGAGGACAGGTGGTAGGCTTCAACTCATGGACAGCTTTTTTTAGGTCCACAAGAGTAACTGCATCAAAGGTCTCTAGCACACATTGTGTCGGTTGGTAGGGAATGGCAACAGCAGGGGCTTGTGTGATGGTTTGCCTAATAGACAAAACTTTGTCCAAAAAATACTGTTTGAATGCATTGCAAGTATTTACTGATGCCTCATTCACTACACCAGACACCGGATTTATGACAGAGTAAATAGTGCTAAACAGGATTCCAGGACGGTGGCTATTGCTATTGATGAGATTGGAAAGGTATTGACCTTTAGCTTCCTTCACTGCTCTCTGATAGGTGGCAAGGCTGGCTCTAAACATCTCTAATGACACCTGCAGCCTATCCTTCTTCCACTTACGCTCTGCCTGTCTACACTGGCGCCTGAAGGCCCGAGTTGTATCATTGAACCAGGGGTCCGATGGGCCTTTGGTCGACTTAGCCTTGTAAGGGGCAACAGAGTCCATAATCTGAGAGCAGATGGTGTGAAAGGATGAGAGGAGCTGGTCAGGACATAGAGGCAATGCCAATTCTACAGTAGAGGCGAGGTCGGAAACAGAGAAGGCAGCAACAAAGTCATCAACTGTAGATGGAGTAATAATTCGACGACGAAGGGGGGCAGTGGACGTGGGTGCAGGTAGAACAGCACAGATGTCAAACCATATGAGAGAGTGGTCAGAGATGGGAAAATCTAGGACCTCACAGGATGACACTGTCACCCCACGAGAGATAATAAGGTCAAGGGTATGACCTTACCTATGAGTGGGACAGGATATAGACTGGGCCAGATCCAGTGAGTCTAAGAGAGGCTTAAAATCGTTACCAAGTTTATCAGAGGGGCAACAAACATGAATGTTAAAATCACCACAGATTAAAATATTGTCAAACTTTGCCTGAAAGTCTGACAGAAACTCAGAGAATTCATTTAATAAATCCCTATTTGGTTTGGGCTGCCGGTAGATAACTGCACATAAAATAGGACAGGGCAGTGTGAGCACAAATGTTTGTAACTTGTCACAATTAAACTCTTGTGACATGGTACATGACAGCTTCGTAGTGAAAATTAAGAAATATATAAGGCAAAAATATAGTAATAGGATACACAATTAAAAACTAACAGCAATTATAAAGAGAGTAGGATGGGGAATATGAACAATATGGGTAAGTATTGAATATTATAGATACAGCAAGTACAGCAATAATATACACAACTATGTAGCAGCAATTTAAAAAGAGTGTAGGATGGGGAATTAAAAATGTCTTAAAAATATGAAAATGTAACTATATTTAAGGAGTTCTTTTCTTTGAAATAAGTGAAATAATATGCCAATGGAACAAGACAAATGACTTGATATTCAAGGCTGTTTTTCTAAAACCAAGCTGTGTTTTCTAATAGAGCTTTCACTTGTTAGAAAAATGTACCTTATTCTAAGGATGGTTTGATTTTTTTACCTGAAACCAAGATAAATAGAATTGATAAGACAGATATTTTTTGCAGTGAACCATTCTTTAATCCTCTTGAGGTGCCGTGGGTCTGTTGGTGGTCTCCCCCACCGGTCTCCCCCACCAGTCTCCCCCACCGGTCTCCCTCACCGGTCCCCCCCACCAGTCTCCTCCACCAGTCTCCTCCACCAGTCTCCCTCACCGGTCCCCCCCACCAGTCTCCCCCACCAGTCTCCCCCACCGGTCTCCCTCACCGGTCTCCCCCACCGGTCTCCCATTCCAGTGACCCCCTGGTGTCATAGCAAAGGGGGTGAATACTTAAGATCCCCCCCCCCCCCCATTTTATATATTCAATTCATGTTTTAGTTCTCACTTTGACATTTATCTCTTTTTCACTTGTCATTGAGTGGTCATATGTGTTTGCCAGCCATCTGGTGTCACATTTCTACATGCTCAGGTTTCTGTACCGGTTGTCATGTTGAAATACCAAGGTGTCACGTTAATGTGGAAGGGAGAGGTCAGACAATAGGCAGGGCTTTCTTGTGGGAATTTTATCTCAGGCGCTCTGAACAATTTTGGTTAACAATAATATTTGAAACATTCATTTAAAGGACTGCCTGCAGATCCGCTGGTCATTTTCACTTGAGTTTATGCTAGTAGTACAGTAAAAATCTTACATATGGCCCCTTTTATGTAGGTCAGTAAGAGAATCCATATCCTTAACATGTAAAAGAAAAATGATTCCAACCAGTTGTAGACCATTTCAGAAGCAGAGAGAATGGTGAGACCCTTTTTAGAACCTGTGAGAACCTGTGGGACTGATTATGAATAAATAATTTAGTAATTCAAGGAAATGCAGCAGAAGAGGCAGCAAACCAGTCAGGGCAACTGGTTGACAATAATAAGAAATAAACAATGGAGCACCTCAAATGATGTTATCGTCAGACCACCCAAAAACTTACTTCAAACATTCACAACAAAACCTCTGGAAGTTCCCTAAACATTCAATGACTATTTTACTGTTGGAATAACCTTGACGAGAACTGGCAACAATGGTGTTTATTATTTCAAAGTATTTCATTTGTCACGTGCACCAAATAACGTGCGTCATTCTGAACAATGAACTTCTTGTGACACGACATGTGACATCTATGCTGGAATTAAGAAATACATGAAGCAAGAATAATAACAGAAAATCCAAAATATGGACTATGGACAGGACGAATACACATCTTTAATATTATGAATAAGTGTTGTAGTGCCTATAAATGGATACAATAAAATGTGCTAATGTACATTGAATGTACGTAGAAATTGACCAGAGCTTATGAAATGTTAATGTGATCAGTAGATCAGTGTTGCTGGTTGAGGAGCCTTATAGTCTGGGGGTAAAAACCGTGAGTCTGGAAGTGTGTGTCCTAATGCTCCAGTAGCGTCTACCAGACGGCAGCAGTGTGAACAGACCATAGCCTGGGTGCAGCAGTGTGAACAGATCATAGCCTGGGTGGCTGTAGTCTTGGATGATGCTCTGTGCTTTCCTGAGGCATTGAGTGTGGTAGATGTTTGGGGCATCCTCTCCCCTAGTGGTCGGGGACCCAAACAACCGCTTGTGCTGGTTATCCCAAGAACCTGCCCTGACTATGTGCTAGGTAGTGCCATTACATTAGATATTCTATGTTCTTAACCAAAGCCATAAATACGACTACAGATGTGTAAGCTAAAGGAACTCTGCCTGAGATTGGCGAAGAACCCATTGCTGCCCCCGGCAGTTGTTGCATTAGTTTGATAGCTGCTTTTGTGTTTAACCAAATTTAATATTATTATTGTGAGAAATGGTTAACTGCTGATTGTCTGCTTGCAGAAAAGAAGGGGCAGCTCAGTTGCAATTGCACTAACTCACATGACCTGTGACTGGCTGAAAGGAATCCATAAAGGAATGACAGTTGGAGCTGTTTTGGAGGGATCTCATTGCAGCCTTTGATGTTATTGATCATAAATTCTCATGATCTTTTTTTTGTCACAGTTTGATATCATACAGTACCTAACTGGACAGAGGGGTTTGGGTCTCTTTTCACCCTCCCTAAATCCTTAAAATGAATTCACACTTGCATTTTATGGCACACTCAGCCACACAAACACACACACACACAGAAGACCCATACAAAAACACAAGCCTATACACAAATACACCGATACATTCCACACACATTATTTCTTGTACTATCCTTTTTCTTAAAATGTGACTCATTGACGTCAGTGTTTCGACATCTGTCATTTGTGTTTATCTTTTGTGTCAAAAGCTCACGGTTATCAAAATAAAAGAAACATGAGCTGTCACGGGAGGTTGCCAACTACCTGTATGCCTGTATCTACACCTTTGTTCAGTATGTTCTCTTCTCGATTCTCAGGTTACTCTACCAACTGTCATGTTGCAACCGTATATGTTACGCCCGTGAGCTGTCACAGAGATTTGCCAACTACCTGTATGCCTGTATCTACACATTTGTTCAGTATGTTCTCTTCTCGATTCTCAGGTTACTCTACCAACTGTCATGTTGTAATCCTCTCTAGCAGATTTGTGACATGCATCCGGTCCCAGACATGTCAAGGGCCTTTTGTCTCCAGACATTCTCAGGTTTGTTTACTGTGAACATTGCAAAATGAAGCTGTACAGGATCAGACGCCGAGCCTGTTGCCAAGGGTAATCCTCTGGACGTAGTTCATGACAGGAAAGTGTAATCCAACCCTAACCACGTAACACGTACAAACTCAAAACTCCTTACTTTTTTGCAAATTTTTTCAGTCCCCTGTAAAAGCCAGTTCACCCTAAGTAACATCCACAATAAACATGATCAGCTTCATCCATCCAACATGCCACTATCGATGTCTTTGGTTTCCATTAAATTAGTTTGAATAGGAAATAAAGTCAAATAAATAGGGTACAGGGGATATAAAAAGTCTTCACACCCCTGTTAAAATGCCAGGTTCTTGTGATGTAAAAAATCACTCACATCTGATCGATCAGCTTATTTCTCCAACCTGATTGAGGAGAACAAAAACTATTTATAAAAAATCTTCGATACAGTTGCAAAGTTAACAAAAAAGCAACGCTCAACAAGTGAATTGGGTCTCCACTTTAGCTGTAATGAATACATGAACTACTTTGATGAAAAGATTGTCACCATTAGAAAAATAACTGACTCCTCCTTAAATAGTTATAGTCCCCAAAATCTCAGTTTTTCTGAGATTGTCCTGAACCTCCCTGACCAGGTGTCAATGGGGACACTTGAATTTCTTGATAGTGTATCGCTCGACACATTCACTGAATTTGTAATGAGTTCTAAACCCACAAACTGTCAGCTAGACCCGATTCCAACAAAATTACTTAAGGAGCTATTTCCTGTGCTAGGTCAGCCAATGTTGAACATAATAAATTGCTCCCTTTCCTCCGGATGTGTAACAAACTAACAAAATGTTTTGCAAATTAAGCCTCTTCTAAAAGAATTGCATCTGGATCCCGACATATTAAACAATTATAGGCCAATATCGAACCTCCCGTTACTCTCATAAATCTGAATGCCTTCCTGAAGACAAATGTCTTCCTGAAGACAAATAACATTTATGAAATGCTGCAGTCCTGTTCCAGACCCCATCATAGTACTGAGACTGCACTCTTGAAGGTAACAAATGAACTTCTAATGGCCTCAGACAAGTGTTCCGCATCCGTCCTGTTGCTTCTTGATCTTAGTGCTGCTTTTGACACTATTGATCACTCCCTTCTCTTAGAGAGACTGGAAACCCATATTGGGCTACGTGGACATGTTCTAGCCTGGTTTAAATCTTATTTATCTGAAAGATATCAGTTAGTTAGTGTGGATGGCATATCCTCTGACAAGTCAAAGGTATGTTTTAGTGTTACTCAAGGCTCGGTTCTGGGCCCATTATTGTTCTCACTATATATGCTGCCTCTGGGTGATGTAATCCGAAATCACAATGTCAATTTTCACTGTTATGGTGATGACACACAGTTATATATTTCAATGAAGCATGGAGAAGCCCCAAAATGTGCTACTTTGGGAGCATGCGTTTCAGATATTAGGAAGTGGATGACAGAGAACTTTCTTCTTTTAAACTCAAAAAAGCATGGCTTCACCAGAAGAAAATAAATGTTTTGGAATGGCCCAGCCAGAGCCGAGACCTGAATCTAATTGGACATCTGTGGGGTGATCTGAAGAGGGCTGTGCACAGGAGTTGTCCTCTCAATCTGACAGATTTGGAGTGCTTTTACATAGAAGAGTGGGCAAATATTGCCACGTCAAGAAGTGCCATGCTAATAGACTTCTACCCAAAAAGACTGAGTGCTGTAATAAAATCAAAAGGTGCTTCAACAAAGTATTAGGTTAAGGGTGTGCACACTTATGCAACCAGGTTATTGTGAGTTTCTTATTTTAAATTTTCCCCCCTCAAAGATTTCAGTTTGTTTTTCAATTGAATTGTTCACGTTATAGGTCATATTAAAGGTGGAAAAAGTTCTGATGTGATTTATATTTGTCTCATTATTTTACATCACAAGAGCCTGGCATTTTAACAGGGGTGTGTAGACTTTTTATATCCACTGTATATAGTCATTGACAAGGTTAGAAATAATTATTTTTAAGTGATATAATAACTGTGTCCTTCAAACATGTGTTCGTCAATGAATTCCCCATTTACAGCATTTACAGCAATGTGTAATGTAAAACATCATGTAGATTATTACATTATCTGATTCTAACAGAGTAACAGGAGTATGGCAAGCTAAACACAAGAATTGTTGTAACGAAGACAAGAAATCATCTTCAAATGTACATTTCCTTTACTTTAACCTTTACATTACATTCTTTTTTACATTACATTATGTACATTCCATTATTTACATTATATTGCTTTACATTACAGTTCATTCCTTTTTATATTACATTATTTACATTACATTGCGTTGCATTACATTCCTTTACATCACATTATTTACATAAACTTGCTTTACATTACATTCCTTTTTACATTACATTATTTACATTTCATTATTTACATTACGTTGCATTGCATTACATTCCTTTACATCACATTATTTACATAAACCTGCTTTACATTACATTCCTTTTTTCATTACATTATTTACATTTCATTATCTACATTACGTTGCGTTGCATTACATTCCTTTACATCACATTATTTACATAAACTTGCTTTACATTACATAACTTTTTATTACATCCCTTTACTTTCTTGGTGATAAATGTCCGTCTGAATGTTCCTCCTGACCATCAGGGTCACCTGACCATTCTGTCCAGCCTTTCTAATCAGGGCCACAACGTCTTCATGTGTTTTCTGGTTCACGGGCACGTTGTTCACCGCCACCAGCTCATCGCCCCTCTTCAAACGGCCGTCGCGGTGAGCTGCCGAGTGTCTCACTATATCCGTAATTAGAATCTGTCAAAAGATCATTATTATCAGTATGATTAGCCTGGACTAAATAATCAACAAGATTTAGGTCATGTGTTCTACAAGCATTTAACTAGAATACGTTATAGTCTGTAAATTGAATTCACTGAGTCTTCCTCATCCCACTCTCTTCCTGTGTGTGTGTGTGTGTGTGTGTGTGTGTGTGTGTGTGTGTGTGTGTGTGTGTGTGTGTGTGTGTGTGTGTGGTTTAGACAGAGGATGTAATTTTGCCATCAACTCTCACCTTCTCAAAAGTGTCATATCCTCCAACCATTCTGAACCCAAATCCCTGTTCCTTCCTCAACAGGTTCAGGGTGACCTCTTGACCTGTGACCTGGTACGAGGGTGTAGTGAGGACAGAGTGCACTGGAGTGATGCTCCCCCACTTTTTACAATGGTGCTCAATGGCTGAAGAAAGAAGAATTAATTAATGTTTTAGACCTGCTGATTAATAACCAGACTTTTCTAAATGCAACACATCAACTATAAAAGGACACTGTTATAACTGCCCAGGTAATATCGTAGCCAATGGCACGTAAAAACTGATTAGATAATGTCTTAGCCAATGGCATGTAATCCTGGTAATGTCTTAGATAGTGTATTAATGGTTATATAGTGTATTAACCTGAACAGGACATCTTCTCCACCTCTTCTTGACAGATGTGATCCAGTCTTTTCTTGAGCTCAGTGATTTTCCTCTTCAGATCATCAAACCCCAGAGCAGAGCTAATGAGGGGACTGCATAGACCTTTGGGATCAACCAGGTCACCAAGAGACTGAGCAGTCTGCAGAGAGACAGAGATGGAGAGATAATTACAAGGAGAGAGATGGAAAGATAAATACAAGGAGAGAGATGGAGAGCTAGAGAAGAGATGGTTGAAAGACAATTATGCAGGAAAGCAGGTTTCCCCAGTCAATTTAGCTGAAAACTCTGCATCTTTAATGCATCACTGTTAAAGTGGAACGCTAAAATTCTGAGCAACAGTAACTACTTTCAATTTTGTCTAAATGAAACCAAACAAGGTGAGGAGGATGAGGTGAAGGGTCAGCATAGATGCAGGATAATGACCTGGAGGAAAGGAATGTGCTCTTCAGTGGATGACAGCTGGTCCAACTCAGCGTCTCTCCTCCTCATCAGTTCCGCTATCTCCTGCTCCAGGATCTTCTGGAGTCCCTCAGTCCGTCTGGCAGCAGCGTTCTCCTGGGCTCTGATCATGTCCTTCACCTCGGAGCGTCTTCTCTCCATGGAGCAGATCATCTCAGCAAAGATCTTCTCACTGTCCTCCACAGCTGATTGTGTGAAGTCCTGTTAGGAGAGAGATAGAGAATTAGAGGGAAATAATGCACATTTACTTGCATCAGATCGATGACTACATAGCAGGAATTCAATCTAATCAGCATTTTGATTTTGAGGCTTTAATAGGAAACTAATACCTACAAATCTATTTGATTTGGCATACGACCCAAATCCTTTTCCTAGTCTGTTTAAGTACTCACTGATAAAGGTCATATTCTGTTTAAGTACTCACTGATAAAGGTTATAGTCCATTTTAGCACTTGCTGGTTAAGGTGGGAGTCTGTACTTGATACTCACTGTGATAATGGTCATAGTCTGTTTCAACTCCATCAGCTTCCTTTCGCTCTCCTGGATCCTCTGCTGGTAGTGCAACTTCCCCTGTTTCAAACCCAGCTGTTTCTGTCAGAGACACAGTTCACCTGTCAGACCAAACCCTATGCACATAGTCTCTAAAATGTAACATCATCTCCAGTGTAACGGCTATGTTAGCATGTGCTAATGCTTTCGTTATACAATAAGATGCCTGAGACCAAGAGCGCCATTAGCTGCTGTACTTCAGACAAATCAAGATTTCTGAGGTTTTCGCCTCTGACTATCAAACCATACCCTGACCCAGATTTATTCATAATTCTGAGACGTCGTAATAATACATTTTTGTGTAACAAGTCATTATAGCTTAATGTTTAAAATGTCTAGTGATTTAAAACCTCAAATTAACCTGTTTGTCAGCCTTCTTTGTTTCAGATGACACTCTCTCGTGGCCTGTATGTTCTTCCATGGTGCACAGATAACAGAGACACTGCTGATCGGTCTGGCAGATAACCTCCGGCTGGCTTTCTGGATGAGAGCAGACCTTGTCCTGCAGTTCTGTTGACGTGTCGACCAACTTGTGCATCTTTAGTTCCTCAGATTGGCAGTGAGGCTGAAGATGGGTGTTGCAGTAAGAGGCCAGACACCCCAGACAGGTCTTGACAGCTGTAAACCTTCTCCCAGTGCAGACATCACATGCTACATCTCCAGGTCCGGCATAATAGTGAGCAGAAGGAGACACTTGTAGTCCTGTCTTCTTCAGTTTCTCCACTACATCGGCCAGCATGATGTTCTTCATCAGAACAGGTCTTGGGATGAAGGTCTGTCTACACTGGGGGCATCTGTACACACCTTTAGCCTCATCTTGGTCCCAGCAGCCCTCAATACAGTCCATACAGTAACTATGTCCACAGGCAGTGGTGACTGGCTCCTTCAGATGTTCCAGACAGATGGGACAGCTAAGAGACTCCATTGTTTCTGTCACGAGTCACTGAGAAAGACTGACTGAAGGAATAAGCTGAACAGGATGTTTTATACACCCACAAAGGAATGGGAGTGGCCTATTAGAGAGAAGATGTGTTGTAGTCAGTGTTTGTGTGGGCATGAAAATAGAGATAAAGCATTTCCACTGAAGTTGATTTTGTTTTAGTCCAAGACCAGGTCTAATCTGTGTCCACCAAACAGGCACAGATTTTGGACATTTGCTCTAGAATGTGGCATTTCTACCTACAGTCATGTTTATATCTATTCGGGTCCTAGCCTTCAAGGTTTTTCCCTTTCGAGTCGTTTGGTTTAATAAAGCGTCTGTCTGTTTTACTGATGCAACCCCTCTGTTCCTCACTCAAAACCTTCCTTTTCGACTTTTTTTGGAAAGGAAGTCAATTAGAAACACAGATGTTATCTACAGCTCTGGAAAAAATAAGAGACCACTGCACCTTTTTCTAAAAAAGTTGAAAAGGAAGGTTTTGAGTGAGGAACAGAGGGGTTAAAATTAAGAGACACTGCAAATTGAATGCTTCTGTTCCTCACTCAAAACTTTTTTTTTTGACTTTTTTGGAAAGGAAAGGAAAAGGTACAGTGGTCTCATAATTTTTTGTGGAGCTGTAGATGACATCTGTGTTTCTAATTGACTGCAATGTCTTGACATACACAGTACATGAAATAGATTATATTTTTCTTTCACATTGTCTTCAATCTATTCTTAAAAATGCCATATACATTATCGTTTTTTTTCTTGAGGTAAAAGTGTCACATGATTTTGTTTACCCACGTTGTTGAGGAAGTGTAAAGTAACCTGAGTGCCTACAACAGAACAAGATGTACTCAAGATAGCTGGCAAACCTCCATGAACACTAAGTGAATAGTAATGTGTGGAGACTCAGAAGAAATCATTGACTACTGTTAATGCCCCCTCAGTCCTACTATTCCCAAAATAAAGCCACTGACTATTGTGATGAATTGTCTGTCATGGCGGCAGCTCACACTATTTTATTTAAAAAACAATTTAAGATACACATTTTCTATTGCGAAACCAACATTTTGGTGGAGTGGATCATGTTTCTGTAACCTTTTTCATGTATTTTACTTGGATCTTGAAGTGGCCCAAAATGTTATGTACTCTTCACCCAGCACAGGCAGAAGAGGAGTGGCCACCCCTCAGAGTCTGGTTCCTCTCTAGGTTTCTTCCTAAACCTTGACCGTACTAGGTATATTTTTCTATCCACTGTACATTAACTCTTGTTGGTTGGTTTTTGGGGTTTCAGACTGGGTAAAAGCAATTTGTGACAAATGCTAATGTAAAAATGGCTTAATGTAAAAATCAAATTAATTAACCTTTCTGTGAATTACATTGAACAAAATTATAAACGCAACACTTTTGTTTTTGCTACCATTTATCATGAGCTAAACTGAAAGATCTAAGACTTTCTCTATGTACACAAAAGGCCTATTTCTCTCAAATATTGTTCACAAATCTGTCTAAATCTGTGGTAGTGAGCACTTCTCCTTTGCCGAGATAATCCATCCACCACATAGATGTGGTATTTCAAGATGCTGATTAGACAGCATGATTATTGCACAAGAGTTATATTTGATAACTCTTTTCGAAGTTTTAAGTTGATCAGAGTGTTTACAAGTGTGGAGGTCACTGTATGAGCATCCAACCTGACAACATCATAATGTTCCATGAAAGGTGCGACAGCTGTTTTGCTCCACTCAGTACATGCTGTTCTATGTGCATACCCAGCTGTATTATGTAACAATAAGACAGACTCATTCCACCAGACATACAATAAAAACATCCAGCTTGACAACACACATGATGATGTAGGTCCCATGAAGGCATTGAAAATATGTACTACCGGTTTAACCCCCGCGGCACCTTAATGAGGCGCTGTTAGGTTATGGAACATGTGACCCAAGAACCAGAAAATAAATGGCTGAATCAAGCAATAACATTATAAGTAATTTATTTTATTTGAAACATTCATTTTGGGTTACAACAACTAATTGGAATAAAGAGTGTCATAGAAACGTGCAAAATACATCCCAGTCAAAGTCAATTTATTGAATTAAAGGGATGTTGTTTGTGTCTATGTTGAAGTATGTGTGAGGGATTGAGCAGATCAACTGGTCAGGCTTCACCTTCCCATGGAACTGGGCCTGAGTACAGCCACATGCGCTCACCTGAGACCAATTCACTAATTGTTTGTGTTCTCTTTAGGAGCACACTAACGAGGCAAAGGGGAACAGTACCGAGGCAGAGGTCATGGCTGAAGCAAGTGTAGTATTTGGTTAAACTGTTTGTTTTTGTTTTATTTAACTACCTGTGTTTTATTTGCATGCAGTGTTTCCTTATTGTTCGATGGGATCACCTCGGGTCCAACCGATTATTTTTGTTTGTCTGTGAGTGTTGAAAGAAGAACAGGAAAGAAGGAAAATAACACAAGGCTTAATCTCAAATCGCAAACTAGATACTATCTACTACAAGTACGTACTTCTCGGATGATGGTGAAGTACGTAGCCTACTGCTTCGTATGTAGTAAGCTAGTATTCCAGTATTGGGATCGATTGGGACATAATAATGTACGTCGTCATATTACGTTCCAAATTTAGATTGTTTTGTTGCACATTAACATCCAGTCAAGTTTAAATATTTTGCTAGAAACAATTAAGCATTGTGTTCATTTCTTGGCTCAACAACGTTAGTTTTCCTTTCATAGCTAAATGACACTGATGCAGTAACTATCAATATATGCACAGTAGGTGACGAGAGCTGAGTTTTTCGTCAAGAGAAAAAAATGAGAGAATCGTGTGAACCCCTCCTCTTTTGCTGCGCAAAGAGTTGTGGTCTATATTGCCCCCGAAAGCATGCACGGATGCATACTTCGAAAAACTTTTGGCTTGCGATATTAAATGTACTATGGTTTGGAACACACTAATCTTCTGGCATACTTAAAGTATGCATAGTAATATCACATTCCTGAGTCTCGTGGGTCTTTCCCGCTGAAAGCACTGTCTATTTAATTTGTATGGAGCACGTCCAACCACACACCTGTCGTAATAACACACACACACGTGTTATAACACACACACACACACGTGTTACTAAATTTCCAGGAATGTCATACCTTTCTCTATGCTTCTACAAACTGCAATTCTGAGTGAATTCCAACACAGCAGACTAGTGACTAGTATTTTTACCTTCTGTGTTACATTGTTTTAAGTTGTTTAGAAAATCACATTTTTAAACTTAGATTAAAACAGCTGTATTTACCATTCGTCACAAAATGTACTTTATTTGCACATTTTTATTTGTTTTATTTCTATTATGTAGTTCTTTTGAAGAGAACATTGGGCAAGATGTGAATTTTTTGTAAATTTTTTTATAAAGAAAACATGGGCATTTCATTTTACTTCATACCAATAAATCAGTCTTAGACCAAAGCTTCTTTTACAGCTGAGCCCTGTGTACAGCAAATTCAGAATAACAGAAAACAAATAATTTTAACCACACATTTCTTATTTAGCATCGATTTAAAATGTTCTATAGAAACCAACTCTTCAAGCTTAAACATGTCCTGCAGTTCATTCCATGAATGAGGAGCATGGTACACAAACGCAGTTGTCCCCAGTTCTGAGCCCCAGGAATCTCTAAGACCAACCAATCTTGGGAACTTGTTAGATAAGTGCCAGTTCTCAAAGTTATTTTAGAAGTAAGATAGCTTGGCAGTTTATGCATTATAGCCCTATATATAAACAACAACCATTGTCTGGACCTCCTGGAAACCAGGGAATCCCATTCAACTGGAGTGTACAAAAGACAATAATGAGAGTGGAAATTTGCACCAGTAATGAAACGCAATGCAGCATGATAGACTGCATCCAGAGGTTTCAACACTGAGGCTGATGAATACATAATACAGCAAATCACCATAATATGACATAGAAGGAGCTTTGACAATATCAATTCTAACCAAACCCAAAGGATTTGTAAGAAGGAACACTTTCTAAAAACTGTGAAGGTAACTAAGATTATCCATATATTGATTTCTGGACTTGGAGGAGAAGAGTAATTATTTTGATTTACTTGCATTCTGCATCAACTTAAGATCTGTAATGGATTTCTGTAGGAGTATAAAATAAGACTGAAGATTGGCAAAAGCTTGACCCAGGGATGGGGCAGTAGCATAAAGAACTGTGTGATCAGCATAAACATGATATTTACAGAACCTCACAGAGTTACAAATGTCATTGAAATAAAGACTAAAAAACAAAGGACCCAAAATCAAACATTGAGGAACTCCTCTTTGAACAGCTAGGAAATTAGAATATACCTTCCATTACAATAGCCTGGGTTCTTTCACTCAGATAATTCTTAAACCATAGTCAAGTATCCCTAGACAAACCCAGTCAGGTCATTTTCTTTAACATAATGGAATGATCGACAGCATCAAATGCCTTAGAGAGGGCAAATAAACAGGGCCACACAACCTTATTTTTCATCCAGTGCTTTAGTAATATCATTAACAACCAACTGTGGAATAGTTAACCGCTATAATCATCAGTTATCAAAATAGTTGTCGGGGGTCCAGCTCTATTTTGGAGGAAGTATTCTTTTGCAGTGTGGAGTTCTGTGGAGTCAGTGGTTCCCAATCCAGGTCCTGGGGTCCTCAAGGGGTGCACGTTTTAGTCTTTGTCCAAGCACTCACACCTGAGTCCAATGTTGCCCTCCAACTTACACACCTGATTGATTTAATTGGTCAACCTATCATCAAGTATTTAATATGAATCAAGTGTGTGTAGGGCAGAAACAAAAATGTGCACTTTGGCCTTTATTAAAATGTAAAATGTTATGAGGGGGTTCCCATTTTGTGAACTTCAGCGCATATAGTGTTGTGAACTGCAGGGCATATAGTGTTGTGAACTGCAGGGCATACAGTGTTGTGAACTTCAGGGCATATAGTGTTGTGAACTGCAGGGCATATAGTGTTGTGAACTGCAGGGCATATAGTGTTGTGAACTGCAGGGCATATAGTGTTGTGAACTGCAGGGCATATAGTGTTGTGAACTGCAGGGCATATAGTGTTGTTGCTCAGATGTTCAGCATCACCGATGGAATATATGAAATGTCCTCTGGCAAAATATCACAAAGCAAGGCACACTGACTATTCAACAGTCTCACAATAGAATGACTTACAGCCTGCTGGTTTGTTTTGCCTTACAGACATGGACACAGCAGAATTGGGACACAGCGATCCCCCAAGGAGAACAAGTTCCTGTGAGCCAGTAGAGGTGTGTACAGTAGACTCAACTTTCAGTACTACTTTTTTTTGCTACTTTTTGTTTCGTTTTTGAGAAGCTCATCCATGCTTTTATCTCTAGTAGGGTTGACTACTGTAATGACCTCTTAACTGGACTCCTGAAAAAGACTGTAAAACTGCTGCAGCTCATTCAGAATGCTGCTGCTAGAATGTTAACCAGGACCAAGAGAACAGAGCACATCACTCCGGTTCTTAAATCTTTGCATTGGCTTCCAGTCAGTTACAGAACAGATTTCAAAGGGGTGCTTTTAGTTTATAAAATCTCTGAATGGTTTAGGACCCGAATACATTTCTGAAATGTTTGAAGAATATAAACTGAGCATGGCTCTTTTATCCATGAACAATTGAACACAGGTCAGCTAGTAAAACCCAGAGTCCAAACTAAACATGGAGAAGCTGCATGTCACGTCCTGGCTGTGCCCCTAGCCATCTCTGCGCTGGGCTCGGCCAGGACAGGACAGGAGGTGGCCTTTAGCCACCTCTACTCCTTTTTGGTTTCCCCAATTGGAGGCAGGTGTTAGTCATTGCCTCCAATTGGGGAACCTATTTATGTTTAGTTTGTAGGCCCCGGGGCGTGGTTCATTTTGGTTTTGTTATCCTGTGTAAGGAATACCCACGTCACTGGTTGCTGCCTTTTGTTTTGTTGGAGTCCTTCTTTACTTTTTCATTAAATATGGATTACCTTCCCTACCTTTACTCTGCGCCTGTGTCCTTTTCATCCCACGACCGTGACACTGCATTTAGCACTTATGCTGTACACAACTGAAATAAACTACCAGAAGATCTTAGACGTGCCCTAAACATATACATTTTTAAATCCAGGTTATAAACACTTCTCTTTCACGTACCTATGACTGAGCACTTAAACTTTACCAGATTGTTTAGCTTTATAGCTTCCTATGTTTTTATCTCATTATTTATACGTTTTTCTTACTGTATTTATTATTGTTATGATGTTTTCATTTGTTTTGATGTTTCCATTTGAGTATTTGTTTTTATGTTATTGTATTTTTATATAAATATTTGTTTTTTTCTTTGTAAAGCACATTGAATTTCTTCAATGTATGATTGTGCTATATAAATAAACTAGCTTGCTTACTTGCTTGCTTGCCTTCAAGCAATTTTCTGACGTAATTCTGCTTGTTACTGTACATTCTGTACATTCTGTTCCGATTTCCGCCTGTATTCTCAGTCATGCCTGAACTCTTTTTCTTCCAGGCATTTTAATTTCTGTCCCAGCTACATCCAATCTTTGTTTCTCTACGAAAGCATTCTGCTTCCCAAACCATACACCTTAACCCCCCAATATGCAACACAATTGTCATTTTGAGTATTTATTTATAGAAAATGACAACTGGTCAAAATAATCAAAAAAGTATGCATTGTTTTCAGACCACAAATAATGCAAAGAAAACAAATTCATATACATTTTTCAACAACAAAATAATAATGTTTTAACTTCGGAAGAGTTCAGAAATCAATATTTGGTGGAATAACCCTGATTTCTAATCACAGCTTTCATGCTTCTTGGCATGCTCTCCACCAGTCTGTCACATTACTGTTGGGTGACTTTATGCCTTTCCTGGCACAAAAATTCAAGTAGCTCTGCTTTGTTGGATGGCCTGTGACCATTCATCTTCCACTTGATCAAATTCCAGAGGTGTTCAATGGGGTTCAGGTCTGGAGATTGGGCTGGCCATGACAGGGTCTTGATCTGGTTGTCCTCCATCCAAATCTTGATTGACATGGCATTGTGGCATGGAGCATTGTTCTGTTGGAAAAACCAATTCTCAGAGTTGGGGAACATTGTCAGAGCAGAAGGAAGTTCTTCCAGGATAACGTTGTACTTGCCTTGATTTATGCGTCCTTCACAAAGGCAAGAATTGTTGTAAGGAAGACAAGAAATGGTCTTCAAATGTGAATTTCCTTTACTTTAACCTCCTTTACATTGCACTGCTTTACATTACATTCCTTTTTACATTACATTATTTACATTTCATTATTTACATTACGTTGCGTTGCATTACTTTCCTTTACATCACATTATTTACATAAACTTGCTTTACATTACATTCCTTTTTACATTACATTATTTACATTTCATTATTTACATTACGTTGCGATGCATTACATTCCTTTACATCACATTATTTACATAAACTTGCTTTACATTACATAACTTTTTATTACATCCCTTTACTTTCTTGTCCGTCTGAATGTTCCTCCTGACCATCAGGGTCACCTGACCATTCTGTCCAGCCTTTCCAATCAGGGCCACAACGTCTTCATGTGTTTTCTGGTTCACGGGCACGTTGTTCACCGCCACCAGCTCATCGCCCCTCTTCAAACGGCCGTCGCGGTGAGCTGCCGAGTGTCTCACTATATCCGTAATTAGAATCTGTCAAAAGATCATTATTATCAGTATGATTAGCCTGGACTAAATAATCAACAAGATTTAGGTCATGTGTTCTACAAGCATTTAACTAGAATACGTTATAGTCTGTAAATTGAATTCACTGAGTCTTCCTCATCCCACTGTCTCTTCCTGTGTGTGTGTGTGTGTGTGTGTGTGTGTGTGTGTGTGTGTGTGTGTGTGTGTGTGTGTGTGTGTGTGTGTGTGTGTGTGCTACGTGATATATGGTGTGTGTTTTAGACAGAGGATGTAATTTTGCCATCAACTCTCACCTTCTCAAAAGTGTCATATCCTCCAACCATTCTGAACCCAAATCCCTGTTCCTTCCTCAACAGGTTCAGGGTGAACTCTTGACCTGTGACCTGGTACGAGGGTGTAGTGGGGACAGAGTGCACTGGAGTGATGCTCCCACACTTTTTACAATGGTGCTCAATGGCTGAAGAAAGAAGAATGAATTAATGTTTTAGACCTGCTGATTAATAACCAGACTTTACTAAATGCAGCACATAAACTATAAAAGGACACTGTTATAACTGCCCAGGTAATATCGTAGCCAATGGCACGTAAAAACTGATTAGATAATGTCTTAGCCAATGGCATGTAATCCTGGTAATGTCTTAGATAGTGTATTAATGGTTATATAGTGTATTAACCTGAACAGGACATCTTCTCCACCTCTTCTTGACAGATGTGATCCAGTCTTTTCTTGAGCTCAGTGATTTTCCTCTTCAGATCATCAAACCCCAGAGCAGAGCTAATGAGGGGACTGCATAGACCTTTGGGATCAACCAGGTCACCAAGAGACTGAGCAGTCTGCAGAGAGACAGAGATGGAGAGATAAATACAAGGAGAGAGATGGAAAGATAAATACAAGGAGAGAGATGGAGAGCTAGAGAAGAGATGGTTGAAAGACAATTATGCAGGAAAGCAGGTTTCCCCAGTCAATTTAGCTGAAAACTCTGCATCTTTAATGCATCACTGTTAAAGTGGAACGCTAAAATTCAGAGCAACAGTAACTACTTTCAATTTTGTCTAAATGAAACCAAACAAGGTTTGAGGTGAAGGGTCAGCATAGATGCAGGATAATGACCTGGAGGAAAGGAATGTGCTCTTCAGTGGATGACAGCTGGTCCAACTCAGCGTCTCTCCTCCTCATCAGTTCCGCTATCTCCTGCTCCAGGATCTTCTGGAGTCCCTCAGTCCGTCTGGCAGCAGCGTTCTCCTGGGCTCTGATCATGTCCTTCACCTCGGAGCGTCTTCTCTCCATGGAGCAGATCATCTCAGCAAAGATCTTCTCACTGTCCTCCACAGCTGATTGTGTGAAGTCCTGTTAGGAGAGAGATAGAGAATTAGAGGGAAATCTATTTGATTTGGCATACGACCCAAATCCTTTTCCTAGTCTGTTTAAGTACTCACTGATAAAGGTCATAGTCTGTTTAAGTACTCACTGATAAAGGTTATAGTCCATTTTAGCACTTGCTGGTTAAGGTGGGAGTCTGTACTTGATACTCACTGTGATAATGGTCATAGTCTGTTTCAACTCCATCAGCTTCCTTTCGCTCTCCTGGATCCTCTGCTGGTAGTGCAACTTCCCCTGTTTCAAACCCAGCTGTTTCTGTCAGAGACACAGTTCACCTGTCAGACCAAACCCTATGCACATAGTCTCTAAAATGTAACATCATCTCCAGTGTAACGGCTATGTTAGCATGTGCTAATGCTTTCGTTATACAATGGGATGCCTGAGACCAAGAGTGCCATTAGCTGCTGTACTTCAGACAAATCAAGATTTCTGAGGTTTTCGCCTCTGACTATCAAACCATACCCTGACCCAGATTTATTCATAATTCTGAGACGTCGTAATAATACATTTTTGTGTAACAAGTCATTATAGCTTAATGTTTAAAATGTCTAGTGATTTAAAACCTCAAATTAACCTGTTTGTCAGCCTTCTTTGTTTCAGATGACACTCTCTCGTGGCCTGTATGTTCCTCCATGGTGCACAGATAACAGAGACACTGCTGATCGGTCTGGCAGATAACCTCCGGCTGGCTTTCTGGATGAGAGCAGACCTTGTCCTGCAGTTCTGTTGACATGTCGACCAACTTGTGCATCTTTAGTTCCTCAGATTGGCAGTGAGGCTGAAGATGGGTGTTGCAGTAAGAGGCCAGACACCCCAGACAGGTCTTGACAGCTGTAAACCTTCTCCCAGTGCAGACATCACATGCTACATCTCCAGGTCCGGCATAATAGTGAGCAGAAGGAGACACTTGTAGTCCTGTCTTCTTCAGGTTCTCCACTACATCAGCCAGCATGATGTTCTTCATCAGAACAGGTCTTGGGATGAAGGTCTGTCTACACTGGGGGCATCTGTACACACCTTTAGCCTCATCTTGGTCCCAGCAGCCCTCAATACAGTCCATACAGTAACTATGTCCACAGGCAGTGGTGACTGGCTCCTTCAGATGTTCCAGACAGATGGGACAGCTAAGAGACTCCATTGTTTCTGTCACGAGTCACTGAGAAAGACTGACTGAAGGAATAAGCTGAACAGGATGTTTTATACACCCACAAAGGAATGGGAGTGGCCTATTAGAGAGAAGATGTGTTGTAGTCAGTGTTTGTGTGGGCATGAAAATAGAGATAAAGCATTTCCACTGAAGTTGATTTTGTTTTAGTCCAAGACCAGGTCTAATCTGTGTCCACCAAACAGGCACAGATTTTGGACATTTGCTCTAGAATGTGGCATTTCTTCCTACAGTCGTGTCTATGTCTATTCGGGTCCTAGCCTTCAAGGTTTTTCCCTTTCGAGTCGTTTGGTTTAATAAAGCGTCTGTCTGTTTTACTGATGCAACCCCTCTGTTCCTCACTCAAAACCTTCTTTTTCGACTTTTTTTGGAAAGGAAGTCAATTAGAAACACAGATGTTATCTACAGCTCTGGAAAAAATAAGAGACCACTGCACCTTTTTCTAAAAAAGTTGAAAAGGAAGGTTTTGGGTGAGGTACAGAAGGGTTAAAATTAAGAGACATTGCAAATTGAATACTTCTGTTCCTCACTCAAAACTACATTTTTCTACTTTTTTGGAAAGGAATGCCACATACACTATCGTTTTTTTTTCTTGAGGTAAAAGTGTCACATGATTGTGTTTACCCATGTTGTTGAGGAAGTGTAAAGTAACCTGAGGGCCTACAACAGAACAAGATGTACTCAGGATAGCTGGCAAACCTCCATGAACACTAAGTGAATAGTAATGTGTGCAGACTCAGAAGAATTCATTGACTACTGTTAATGGCCCCTCAGTCCTACTATTCCCAAAATAAAGCCACTGACTATTGTGATGAATTGTCTGTCATGGCGGCAGCTCACACTATTTTATTTAAAAAACAATTTAAGATACACATTTTCTATTGCGAAACCAACATTTTGGTGGAGTGGATCATGTTTCTGTAACCTTTTTCATGTATTTTACTTGGATCTTGAAGTGGCCCAAAATGTTATGTACTCTTATAATCTTCACCCAGCACAGGCAGAAGAGGAGTGGCCACCCCTCAGAGTCTGGTTCCTCTCTAGGTTTCTTCCTAAACCTTGACCGTACTAGGTATATTTTTCTATCCACTGTACATTAACTCTTGTTAGTTGGTTTTTGGGGATTCAGGCTAGGTAAAAGCAATTTGTGACAAATGCTAATGTAAAAATGGCTTAATGTAAAAATTAAATTAATTTGATTGATTGGGTTTCTCATGCAACATAGAATATTACATAATACAAATGTTAATATACAAGCACACAAATGCCTCCCCTGAACATCTTAATCTAAACACAAAAAAATAAACAAAATTAATTCAGGAGGCACGAGAACAGACCTCACCGCCTGTGAGTTTTTTCTGTCTTTTTAGTCTTGCATATTGGGGGGTTAAAGTGTATGGTTTGTAAATGTTTGTCTGATGTTAAGAGATACCTGAGAAGTGACAGCGTAGGTCTAGCTTTGAGTGGGGATAATTGAATTATATAAGACCTCCACCTATTTTCACCCCTTTTGTGACAAAGATTCAATCTTTTGGTCAAGAGTCTATAAATCCCCCTGTAACCTCTCCTGTAGTTAAAGTATCTTCTGATTCTGACAGGCAGTTGACTTGATCCTGTTCACACACAGCTGTATGATGTGATGGTTAGACAAATTAATTCCACCAGTCATACAGTGACCTCCACAATAACTGGCACCCCTAGTAATGATGAGTAAAAAAAGTAATGGCTTACTGCTTGAAAATTCTTAAACACTCTGATCAACTTTAAAAAAGTAAAATCTAAATGGAAAACATGCTTGAGTTACATTGTGTTCATAAGAATTTCTAGGGGTGCCAGTAGTAATGGCAAATGCAGTTCTGTTAGGAATTGTTATTACTTGATGACATTATTTCCTGAGGTTTTATTCACTGTATACATTTATTTTAATTAAAAGTTGGATGTTTCTTAATATTTTTCTGTGTGACATTAAGCTACACAGAAGAAAATTATAAACACGAAACTTTTGTTTTTGCCTCCATTTATCATGAGCTGAACTGAAAGATCTAAGACTTTCTCTTTGTACACAAAAGGCCTATTTCTCTCAAATATTGTTCACAAATCTGTCTAAATCTGTGTTAGTGAGCACTTCTCCTTTGCCAAGATAATCCATCCACCTCACAGGTGTGGCATATCAAGATGCTGATTAGACAAGATGATTATTGAACAGGTGTGCCTTAGGCTGGCCACAATAAAAGACCACTCTAAAATGTGAAGTTCCATCACACAGCACAATGCCACATATGTCCACATGTTTTGAGGGAGCATGCAGTTGGCTGTGGAGTCAGTGGTTCCCAATCCAGGCCCTGGGGACCTCAATAGGTGCACGTTTTAGTCCTTGTCCAAGCACTCACACCTGATTCCAATGTTGCCCTCCAACTTACACACCTGATTGATTTAATTGGTCAACCTATCTTCAAGTCTTTAATAAGAATCAAGTGTGTGTAGGGCAGAAACAAAAATGTGCACTTTGGCCTTTATTTAAATTTTAAATGTTATGAGGGGGATCCCATTTTTGGGTTTGGCCCCTGCCCCTCCAGGGGTCTGTGCACTGGTATGAGAGCAAGTACAACCTTTTGAACTGCAGGGCATATAGTGTTGTGAACTGCAGGGCATATAGTGTTGTGAACTGCAGGGCATATAGTGTTGTGAACTGCAGGGCATATAGTGTTGTGAACTGCAGGGCATATAGTGTTGTGAACTGCAGGGCATATAGTGTTGTGAACTGCAGGGCATATAGTGTTGTGAACTGCAGGGCATATAGTGTTGTGAACTGCAGGGCATATAGTGTTGTGAACTGCAGGGCATATAGTGTTGTGAACTGCAGGGCATATAGTGTTGTGAACTGCAGGGCATATAGTGTTGTGAACTGCAGGGCATATAGTGTTGTGAACTGCAGGGCATATAGTGTTGTGAACTGCAGGGCATATAGTGTTTTGAACTGCAGGGCATACAGTGTTGTGAACTGCAGGGCATATAGTGTTGTGAACTGCAGGGCATATAGTGTTGTGAACTGCAGGGCATATTGTGTTGTGAACTGCAGGGCATATAGTGTTGTGAACTGCAGGGCATATAGTGTTGTGAACTGCAGGGCATATAGTGTTGTGAACTGCAGGGCATATAGTGTTGTGAACTGCAGGGCATATAGTGTTGTGAACTGCAGGGCATATAGTGTTGTGAACTGCAGGGCATATAGTGTTGTGAACTGCAGGGCATATAGTGTTGTGAACTGCAGGGCATATTGTGTTGTGAACTGCAGGGCATATAGTGTTGTGAACTGCAGGGCATATAGTGTTGTGAACTGCAGGGCATATAGTGTTGTGAACTGCAGGGCATATTGTGTTGTGAACTGCAGGGCATATAGTGTTGTGAACTGCAGGGCATACAGTGTTGTGAACTTCAGGGCATATAGTGTTGTGAACTGCAGGGCATATAGTGTTGTGAACTGCAGGGCATATAGTGTTGTGAACTGCAGGGCATATAGTGTTGTGAACTGCAGGGCATATAGTGTTGTGAACTGCAGGGCATATAGTGTTGTTGCTCAGATGTTCAGCATCACCGATGGAATATATGAAATGTCCTCTGGCAAAATATCACAAAGCAAGGCACACTGACTGTTCAACAGTCTCACAATCTGTCCGCCAGTATCGATTGGGTCTCCCAAATGTGCCCGCATTTTTCCCAGGAAAGATTCTGGGCGGAGGGGTGATGCTTATTTAGGGTAACATCAAGTTAAACATGAACATGACCTGCTTGTAGCAGTTCAGAGATGCAGTGTATATTGCCATGAAAGCAAACGTCAGGTAAAACCTATCCATCTTTTGTGGTAATCTATAGGTGAATCGGAAGTTACACCCAATATCACAAAGTTGAACACCTTCCTGGGAAGGTGTTCCGGGCCCGTCCCACCATGAGGGACTATGTCTCCCGGCTGGGCTGGGAACGCCTCGGTGTCCCCCCGGAAGAGCTGGAGGAAGTGTCTGGGGAGAGGGAAGTCTGGGCATCCCTGCTTAGACTGCTGCCCCTGCGACCCAGCCCCGGATAAGCGGAAGAAGATGGATGGATGGATCACAAAGTTACCCCTGAAGTTACCAGGATAAGCCAGTTACCTCGCTGCGTATCACACCCGTCAGGACAAGAATTGTAGTTTTGGCTCTCCAGCACTGGATTTGAAGTGATTCAATTACAGTGAAGTACAGACTGTCAACTTTAATTAGGGATTTCTTTCATGTTTATCGGATGTACTATTTTGAACTAACTAAACATTTTAGAACTAGAAAATAGTCCCCCATTTAACGTTACCAAAATATTTTGTTAATTTTGCTTCGCAGCTCTCTGTAATTAGACAGGTGTGTTTTTTTGCCTGATTAAAGCAAAATAAAGCTGTTAATGTCTAGTCTTAATTCTAGGCGTTGCATTTGCGCATCATTTTCGAGAAGAGCGCAGAACTTTCCAGAAGCCGAAGGAAGGTTCCTCTCCAACTATGGACACCTGCTCCTGATTATGACCAATCAAGGTGGTTATATAGAGGGGAGAAGAAGCCGCCCTAAAGGAAGAGGGAAGAAAATAGAATGACTTACAGCCTGCTGGTTTGTTTTGCCCTACAGACATGGACACAGCAGAATTGGGACACAGCGATCCCCCAAGGAGAACAAGTTCCTGTGAGCCAGTAGAGGTGTGTACAGTAGACTCAACTTTCAGTACTACTTTTTTTTGCTACTTTTTGTTTCGTTTTTGAGAAGCTCATCAATGCTTTTATCTCTAGTAGGGTTGACTACTGTAATGACCTCTTAACTGGACTCCCCAAAAAGACTGTAAAACAGCTGCAGCTCATTCAGAATGCTGCTGCTAGAATGTTAACCAGGACCAAGAGAACAGAGCACATCACTCCGGTTCTTAAATCTTTGCATTGGCTTCCAGTCAGTTACAGAACAGATTTCAAAGGGGTGCTTTTAGTTTATAAATCTCTGAATGGTTTAGGACCCGAATACATTTCTGATATGTTTGAAGAATACAAACTGAGCATGGCTCTTAGAGCCATGAACACAGGTCAGCTAGTAGAGATCTTAGACGTGCCCCAAACGTATACATTTTTAAATCCAGGTTAAAAACACTTCTCTTTCACGTACCTATGACTGAGCACTTAAACTTTACCACATTGTTTAGCTTTATAGCTTCCTATGTTTTTATGTTTATACGTTTTTCTTACTGTATTTATTATTGTTATGATGTTTTCATTTGTTTCGATGTTTCCATTTGAGTATTTGTTTTTATGTTATTGTATTTTTAAATATATATTTGTTTTTTTCTTTGTAAAGCACATTGAATTTCTTCAATGTTTGATTGTGCTATATAAATAAACTAGCTTGCCTACTTGCTTGCTTGCCTTCAAGCAATTTTCTGACGTAATTCTGCTTGTTTCTGTACATTCTGTACATTCTGTTCTGATTTCCGCCTGCATTCTGAGTCATGCCTGAACTCTTTTTCTTCCAGGCATTTTAATATCTGTCCCAGCTACATCCAATCTTTGTTTTTCTACGAAAGCCTTCTGCTTCCCAAACTACATACTACAACTACAACACCCCATTATGCAACACAAGACTAAAAATACAGAAAAAACACTTGGCGGTGAGGTCTGTTCTCAGGAATTAGCCTCATGTCTCCTGAATTAATTTTATTTATTATTTTGGGTTTACCAAAAACTTAAGATTAGGATGACAGAATCAAAATCAGAAGTACGTTTCACCACAAACTTGTAATTTGTTCTGGTCAGTTAGTGCAGCAATTTTGTACAAAAACATAAGAATAGTGGACTGAGCATAAAAACAGTAGTAAAAACTTAGTGTTAATAAATTACAAAAAAATATGTAAGGTGCAAGAATTGTCCAGTTGAGGGTTGTGTGTGTATGTGGGGAGGGGTTATAGATTTGTCCAGTTGAGGGTTGTGTGTGTATGTGGGGAGGGGTTATAGATTTGTCCAGTTGAGGGTTGTGTGTGTATGTGGGGAGGGGTTATAGATGTGTCTAGTTGAGGGTTGTGTGTGTATGTGGGGAGGGGTTATAGATTTGTCCAGTTGAGGGTTGTGTGTGTATGTGGGGAGGGGTTATAGATGTGTCCAGTTGAGGGTTGTGTGTGTATGTGGGGAGGGGTTATAGATGTGTCCAGTTGAGGGTTGTGTGTGTATGTAGGGAGGGGTTATAGATGTGTCCAGTTGAGGGTTGTGTGTGTATGTGGGGAGGGGTCATAGATGTGTCCAGTTGAGGGTTGTGTGTGTATGTGGGGAGGGGTTATAGATGTGTCCAGTTGAGGGTTGTGTGTGTATGTAGGGAGGGGTTATAGATGTGTCCAGTTGAGGGTTGTGTGTGTATGTGGGGAGGGGTTATAGATGTGTCTAGTTGAGGGTTGTGTGTGTATGTGGGGAGTGGTTATAGAGGTGCTGGTCATGTAATTAGAACATCATCAAAAAGTTGATTTATGTCAGTAATTCCATTCCAAAAGTGATTCTTGTATAATGTATACATTCATTCCACACAGACTGATTTATTTCAAATGTTTATTTCTTTTAATTGTGATAATTATAACTGACAACTAATGAAAATCCCAAATTCCGTAACCCACGAAAATTCTAATATTACTTAAGACCAATACAAAAAAATGACTTTTAGAAATGTTGGCCAACTGAAAAGTATGAACATGAAAAGTATGAGCATGTACAGCACTCAATACGTAGTTGGGGCTCCTTTTGCCTGAATTACTGCAGCAATGCGGCGTGGCATGGAGTCAATCAGTCTGTGGCACTGCTCAGGTGTTATGAGAGCCCAGGTTGCTCTGATAAGGCCGGGTGTCTCTGTAAAGCACTTTGTGACAACTGCTGTTGTAAAAAGGGCTTTATAAATACATTTGATTGATTGATTGATAGTGGCCTTCAGCTCTTCTGCATTGTTGGGTCTGGCGTATCGCATCTTCCTCTTCACAATACCTCATAGATTTTCTATAGGGTTAAGGTCAGGCGAGTTTGCTGGCCAATTAAGAACAGGGATACCATGGTCCTTAAACCAGGTACTGGTAGTTTTGGCACTGTGTGCAGGTGCCAAGTCCTGTTGGAAAATGAAATCTGCATCTCCATAAAGTTGGTCAGCAGCAGGAAGCATGAAGTGCTCTAAAACTTCCTGACGGCTGCGTTGACCTTGGACCTCAGAAAACACAGTGGACCAACACCAGCAGATGACATGGCACCCCAAACTATCACTGACTGTGGAAACTTTACACTGGACTTCAAGCAACGTGGATTCTGTGCCTCTCCTCTCTTCTTCCAGACTCTGAGACCTTGATTTCCAAAGGAAATGCAAAATTTACTTTCATCAGAGAACATAACTCAGCAACAGTCCAGTCCTTTTTGTCTTTAGCCCAGGCGAGACACTTCTGACGCTGTGTCTTGTTCAAGAGTTGCTTGAGACAAGGAATGCGACAGCTGAAACCCATGTCTTGCATACGTCTGTGCGTGGTGGTTCTTGAAGCACTGACTCCAGCTGCAGTCCACTCTTTGTGAATCTCCCCCACATTTTTCAATGGGTTTTGTTTCACAATCCTCTCCAGGGTGTGGTTATCCTTATTGCTTATACGCTTTTTTATACCACATCTTTTCTTTCCCTTCGCCTCTCTATTAATGTGCTTGGACACAGAGCTCTGTGAACTGCCAGCCTCTTTAGCAATGACCTTTTGTTTCTTGCCCTCCTTGTGCAAGGTGTCAATGGTTGTCTTTTGGACAGCTGTCAAGTCAGCAGTCTTCCCCATGATTGTGTTGCCTACAGAACTAGACTGAGAGACCATTTAAAGGCCTTTGCAGGTGTTTTGGGTTAAATAGCTGATTAGAGTGTGGCACCAGGTGTCTTCAATATTGAACCTATTCACAATATTCTAATTTTCTGAGATACTGAATTTGGGGTTTTCATTAGTTGTCAGTTATAATCATCAAAATTAAAAGAAATAAACACTTGAAATATATCAGTCTGTGTGGAATGAATGTATACATTATACAAGTTTCACTTTTTGAATGGAATTACTGAAATAAATCAACTTTTTGATGATATTCTAATTATATGACCAGCACCTGTAGATGTGTCCAGTTGAGTGTTGTGTGTATGTGGGGAGGGGTTTGTCTTTGTGAGTTTCTCTGGCTTTACTATTCATTGGTATGTCTTTGAGTAAAATGAACAGTTTAGTTGTATTCTATAAAGTACTGACAACATTACTTCCAAATTAGAATATTGTCATTTAGAGTATTTATTTGTAAAAAATAATAACTGGTCAAAATAACCAAAAAACAATGCATTGTTTTCAGGCCTCAAATAATGCAAAGAAAACAAATTCATATATTTTTCAACAACAAAATACTAATGTTTTTGTGGAATAACCCTGATTTTGAATCACAGATTTAATGCGTCTTGGCATGCTCTCCACCAGTCTGTCTCATTGCTGTTGGGTGACTTAATGCCACTCCTGGCACAAAAATTCAAGTTGCTCGGCTTCAGCAGATCAGCAGATGTCACAAAGTGCTTTTACAAAACGCCTGGCCTTAAACCCAAAGGAGCAAACAACAGTAGTGTTGAATTTCAGTGGCTAGAAAAAACTCCCTAAGAAGGCCGAAATTTAGGAAGAAACATAGAGAGGACCCAGGCTCAGAGGGGCGACCAGTCCTCTTCTGGCTGTGCCAGGTGAACATATTAAGATTACAATTGTAATAATTAATAAATGTGTTTAGGCTGAGTCTACAGTCTATTTAAACTTAGTCCAGGTCAGAAGCATGACAAGATGGACAAGGAAAGGGACAACACGGGGGAGGGGGAGGTGTCAGCACAGCGGCAGCTGAAATCGTCAGGCATCGTCTCGATCTGCAACACAACCAGGATGACTCTGGACAGGGAGAGCTAAGGGTCCCCCAAGCCTGGTACTCCACAGTTCTGGGCCAGGACCTCATGCCCTCCTAAGTTCAAAATGGGAGGAGTCTGGGAAAATTCTGAAAATGCATTCCTCATATCAACAAGGATTTATAGTGGAGAAGGAGAACTTAGTGGAGAAGGAGAACTGACCCTACTCCCCCAGCACAATAATATAGCAGCTTAAGACCTTGGGACTGAGACGGGGGGGTCCGGTGACACTGTGGCCCTATCTGGGGGAGGCCTCAGACAGGGCCCAACAGGCAGGAAGTCAATCCACCCACATTGCCAAGCATCAACCATTCATCTTCCTCTTGATCAAATTCCAGAGGTTTTCAATGGAGTTCAGGTCTGGAGATTGGGCTGGTCAAGACATGTTCTTGATCTGGTGGTCCTCCACTCACACCTTGATTGACCTGGCTGTGTGGCATGGAGCATTGTCCTGCTGGAAAAACCAATTCTCAGAGTTGGGTAACATTGTCAGAGCAGAAGGAAGCAGGGGTTCTTCCAGGATAACCTAGTACTTGGCTTGATTCATGCGTCCTTCACAAAGACAAATCAGCCCGATTCCAGCCTTGCTGAAGCATCCCCCGATCATCACCGATCCTCCACCAAATTTCACAGTGGGTGTGAGACATTGTGGCTTGTAGGCCTCTCCAGGTCTCCTCTAACCATGACCAGGTGTTGGGCAAAGCAGAAAATTTGACTTGTCAGGGAAGATGACCTTACTCAATTCCTCTACGTTCCAATCCTTATGGTCTTTTTCAAACTTCAGCCTGGCTTTTCTTTGCTTCTATTTGATGAAGGGGCTTTTTTCTAGCTTTGCACGACTTCAGCCCTGCCCCTAGGAGCCTGCACTTCACCCCAGCTGCTGTTTGCCATTCTTTTCTTTTCTGTAGGTCACTTGATGTCATCCTACGGTTGTTGAGTGACATTTGAATGAGTTGACGGTCAGTGGACAGTCATTTTCGCCCTCTGCCAGTCTGTAGCTCTGTTGTCCCCAATGTCTGTTGCTGGACCTTGTTCTTATGAACCGCCATCTTTGACATTTTCAGGATGGAAGCCACTGTATCCCTCTACCAGTAAAGCCAGAACTGAACCCTTCTTTTCCTCACTCAAAGCTTTTTTTTCAACTCTTTTCTCATGCTGAATAACATTTTTTTTATTCAAATTACCTTTGAGGTACTACTTGAACTGTTTTTGCCATCCAGCTGGTCCTATTGCAAGAGGATAGTGATGACCACAGCAGTGGTTTTTATAATTTTCCTTTGGTTCAGGTAATCATCTAATCAGTACCTCATTAAGTAAAATGAGGTGTGCCTGTGTTAGAATTTAACAGACACTGGAATGGAATGGCTGCCATACATTCAGAGATGCTTAAGAGATGTCTCTTAATTTTTTAACCCTAACACGAACCCAGAGCTGTATATGACATTTAATGTTTTAGATATCTGCTATATTTGCAAATGACCTGTGAGGTGACATAGTAATGGAATAGGAATCTCCAGGAGATTTTTCCCTGGTACATCGCAAGGGAAAGCATCCGATGTGAAGTTAATTAAAATCTCTTGCCGTACCAATAAGAGAGACAAGATTTCCACCAAGAAGATGGGAGCTTGTAGTGTTACGTACTGTGGCGAGGTTCAATTCATTGTTTTTTAGAGAATTACTGCAGGTTTTTTTATTGTTATTTTGTTTTCATGGATGTGATTTTGTGGACACTATCTATAACTTTATATTGTAAGAAATATGTAACAATTTACATGCAAATGTGAATTTTCTGTTTACATGTAACACATTGCTAAATTGACTGTATACATACAAATGTGCATATCCCTTTTCTGTGTACTACACAATTGTACAGTATTGACTTTCGCAGTAAACTTTTCCCACTGTTGAAACTGGTATCTAAAAAGCTCAGTGTGAAACACACCAGCGTTCAACTAAACAAAACTGACATTCTTGTGTACTAAAGTCATTTCCAGGGTCGACTGTCTTGTTGAATAAACATCTAAACATCTTGAACAGTATGGCTCACACGACGGGAAAGAAATGTTTCATTTTGGTGGCACTGGACAAATTACTGACACAGTAACTAGGTTTTGAAGCATTCATTAAATATGTTGGGTGTGTTACTACATTTTGCATGCATGCCATAGACTTGTGATGCCCCATGAAACAGTTGTGACGATTGCACTTACAGTTTAGAGAATGTTATGACTGTTTCAAAAAATGAGCCAAAGCAAACTAATCCACAATGTAGGCCTTTTTTACATATGTCACCTACCAGACATGTTGCTACATCGATACCAACATGCTAATTATATATCCATCCGACTGTGTTCTGAGTGTGATCTGACTGTCTGGTATCTAGATGAATCAGCCAGCAATCATACCTAACTACCTGACCAATCAGAGGAGGGTGTGTGCGAAGTTGAATGATCACTTGATTCGTTTGCAGAGTGAAACACTCATTTCACCCCTCACTCATTCCAAATTGCACCATCAGAATATGGCTTTGGGCTGCCGTGTCTGCGGTGTTTGTATTAGATAAATTAACCAATTCATGTTTTTAAAAAAGGTCGCAATTTTTCTATCACTTTTAAATTATGAATTTTGACAAAAGTTTTAGAACATCCCCATACTTGAAATTTGAATTGTTCAGTGAATAACCTGAAATGGTATAAAAGGTCAGTGGCAAAACTGCCAGAGGTAAAAAAGTTCAGATTATCAAAAACTGAAGAACAATGTACATTTCAGAGTTATAAAAAAAAGGCCTTTTTCAGGGAACAAATAATGGGTTAACAACTTACAGCTTTTCTGCAACAATGGAAATAATTTAAACTTGTTGATACTAACAGCTCCTACAGGTGTCCCACCATTTGTTGATAACTTACAAACCTTCTGTCTGTATAAAAACAGTGTTTGAACAGACTGTGTTTCTACACCCTCTTAAGCCTTATTTGGCAGGTATTGTAGTGCAGGTAGTATATTGTTCTCACAATGGCAAGAAAATGCAAGTAACAAAGGAAGACTGACAGACCATTCAAACCTTTAAAGGTGTAGGTCTTTCCTTCAGGGAAATTGTAAAAAAAGCCAAGGTGTTATTTGAGTACAGTTTCCTACACCATCAGATGGCACTTGGAAACCGGACGAGACTCCGACAGGAAGATGTCTGGCACACCCAAAGCCACAAAAGAATCAGAGGACGTGTTTCTGAGAGCCAACGGCTTTATAGGCTGCTCACAGGATGACAGCTTCCAGCACAGCTCAACACTGGTTGAACTAAGCAAGTCTCAGTTTCAACTGTGAAGAGAAGACTTCCGGCTGCAGGTTTGACAGGTCAAGGTGTCTGAACCATAGTATAAGAAAAGGACAAGACGGCAAGCTTCATGTCCTGGAACGGTCAGCACTGTCTCCAGACTTAACGTGCTTGGCTGTTATGGCTGCAAAAGGTAGCTACATTGATTAGTCAAAACTGTCAATTACATTTTGTTAAACAAAACAGATTCCGTTATTAAAAAAATGCTGTCAAATTATTTCTCCTTTGCTTTAATTTCAACGTACATCCAAAAATGGAGATGTTCTAAAGGTTTACAGGTAATCTATATTTATAAAGTTACATTATCATGTGATCAATGACTTCCGAAGTTTTGTTACATCGCATACTGTTTTGAACGGTGTGTTGTAAATTGCCAGATCCTCCTGATTTCTTCATACAGCCTGTGCTTCCTTGGTTAAGTTGCTTTCCAACACTGTCCTCTGCTGGACGCACAAAACATAACATTTGACGGGTTTAACGTTCATATTCAGTAAAACAACTGGAACAGGGTTTAAGTCATAGAAATATAATGAATAGCAGAGACGAATGATGGGGTCCCCATTCATGTCAATGACACCACATACATCAGACTAAATGCCCGCATAGTTTAGAACGGTTTATCAAAACCAAAAAGTTCTAAATTGCAGCAAACCAATCTACTGCTGCCTCTGTATAACTCCACGGAAACACAATTACAATAAATAGTTGCAAAGTAACCTGATAATACGACGGCCAAATCTGCAGGTCAGGAATAAATATTGCCATGCTTGATGTTTTTCAAGCACATTCTTCATAGACAGTTGGATAGAAACATAGAGATATTTATTCCTGAGCAGCAAAACTGTGTTCATATTTTAGAGACATAACTTTTTTGGGAGAAACTAGGCAAATGTTTGTTGGTGAAAGCGCTCCACTGCAGGTGTTTAGGAAAGCTGGTGTGTGTTAAGGAGAGCTGGTGTGTGTTTAGGAGACACACACACACACAGGTTTGTATGGTTATCCTCATGGGGACCAGAAAATTGAAATTGCATCCTCCCTTGTCCTAATCTAACCCTTACCTTAACCTTAATAAAGTAACATTTATGCCTAAACTTTACCTAGATGTAATGCCTAACCTTAACCCTAAACTTAACCAACAATGCCTGGACCCTAAACAAACCCCAATTCTAACTCTAAAATGAATTGTAAGTTTGACCCTAAACCTAAACCCTGAGCCGGAAATTGACTTTTGCCTCATCGGGAGGTCCCAGTGAGTCCAATTCTTTTTGGTTTTATTATACTCATGGGGACATTTGGTCCCCATGAGTATAGTAAAACCTAAAAGACACACACGACAAAAGATACAATGTCATTACTGTTCAAAATAATATTTATTCAGTCTTTTACTCAAAGCTTCTGTATATAAACAATGTATAATCATCATGAAAAAATTATGTAAAGTATTATTATTAAAACCTTAGACATTATCTTCACAATAACATTATACTGAATTATATTATCTGTCCTTCATCTGGCTCCGACCAGTGATGTGGCTTTAAACTGTAAGCAGGTTTATGGTCATTTAAAGTTTGTGCTCTTTACATTTTCAATGTATTTTTCCCTCAGTCTGCAGAGAGTCATTTAGTCAATGTTCATACTAGTCCTAAACTATGGCAATGTCATTCACATGCATTTGAGTGCTGCTGCCAACCAGCGGTAGTCAATCATAACGCACGCCGCTTTATCACGGTTCCAGTACTCATCACTGCCTTTTCCGCCAGAACGTTGGTTGGTCCTGTTTGATGTCACGGGCCGATACCTTGTTGATAATTTTAGAAACATTGTTGAAACTTTTAATTCACAAAATCTCAATATAATGCTCTGTATTATTAATAGCTATTGACCTGCAGACATTCAAGATACCAAACCCAATGTGCCCAGCTGGCTTAGACATTTCCATGACCTCCACTGACTTAGAGACCCTTCAGGTCTCTTGCAAACTGCGGAACCACATTAGCAATGTTCTTAGAAGGGATGTGCTGGTCCCTCTGGGGCAGGTTGGGAAGCTGACTGAGTGCCATCAATACTGCTTGAGGTTTGTGATGCGTTTTATTTATGTTGATTTCATTCTGCTATTTGGGGCTCATCTGTAGGAAACTGCAGTCTTGTTCTACCAGGTGAGTCGACACCTAATTCCTGCAACGACCTGAGGAACTCAGCAGGACTCTGATGAAGGGCCAAAGCAATCCCTTCCTTTACATCTCACACACACACACACACACACACACACACACACACACACACACACACACAGACACACACACACACAGACACACACACACACACACACACACACACACACACACACACACACACACACACACACACACACACACACACACACACACACACACACACACACACACACACACACACACACACACACCGCCTTTGTGTCAGTCTTCAGGGAAGATCTCCTGGAGCCAGGGCTGCATAACAAACCTCTCTCCATCAAAGTGTGTAAAGTACTTCTCCAGCGTGGGGATTTCTGGCTGGAACACAGAAATCATGCGTTGGGGTAAGAAGTGTGTCTCAATGTGTGTGCGTGCACGTGTACGCAGTTGTTGCTGCGAAACTCATTAGGACAACTGTGCAGAGGAGTCGCCCCAGTGCCTGTAGAAGCGTTTTAATGTGTCGGACAAGCGCAAGCATGACACAGGCCCGAGACATACCAGGTGATGTTTATGAATATTGCTCTTCCCAAAGTAAAGCCGCTAATCTATTCACACCAAATACGTGGATACGAGTGCCTCGTCCAACCACAATGGTCAAGGCAACATTTTACAGGTTTTTCTAACAAATTGTGAAATTAAAGTTAGAGCGTCATTAGTGCCAAACTGAAGTTTTAGACATAATCTCAAGATTGGCATTATGGAGGAGGTACTGCTTTGGGTCAGAGGTCATTAGAAGCCTGGCAGTATGGAGGAGGTACTGCTTTGGGTCAGAGGTCATTAGAAGCCTGGCAGTATGGAGGAGGTACTGCTTTGGGTCAGAGGTCATTAGAAGCCTGGCAGTATGGAGGAGGTCTTTTCTGAGTGTGTGTATACATGCATGTGTGTGTATGTCCGTGTATATATGTGTGTGTGTGTGAATGTGTGTACCCTGGTTCCAGGCAGTCTTTCCAGTCGGGTCTGTGGCAGGTAGCCCACTAGAAGCGAGGACGGTACAGGACCACTGAACAACACCTTGTAGTGGGGTGTGTGTTCCCATTTCCTACCCTGTACAACCCACACACACAAACACACACACAAACACAGTCAGACGTTAAAGAAACAGTCCAGTGTTTTTTACAGAGGCAGTATTATGTTAAAGTTTCTGTTTATGAATGGAAGTGTGTGTTCTTACCTCAGTCTGTCTATGTGTTGACCTCAATGTGTGTGTGTGTGTTTGTGTGTGTGCTGTGTTCTGATCTCAGCGGATATGTGAGTGTATGTTTGTACTTTGCACTGTGTGTGTGATCTCACCTCAGTGACAGGATTCAGTCTGTGGATCCATTCTGGGGGGGCTCTGGGCTCTGGATCCCAGCTGACGATCACCCCGACCATGTGACCACTCGTTTCCATGACGACATCCCCCACACGCAGGAACACAAAGGGCGGTCGAGGTCTACGGGCTGACCGAGAGGCTATGGGAGGAGACACAGAAGGAGGGAGGAGAGCAGAGACAGAGGGAGGAGATGGGAGAGACAGAGGGACAAGAAGAGCTTTATAATAAGCCTGGTGAAGTACTGGAATGGTTCTGGAATGGTTCTGGAATGGTTCTGCCAGGGTAATCCCATTCATCCTCAGGTTTACACAATGCACCTGACCCACACACACACACACTGATGTCAGAACACAACACAGACACACCTCCAAAGAAGCCGAGGTCGTTGTCTTGCAGCATGGCCTCAAGATCAAGAGTCTGTGCAGGTATCACTTCCGTCTCTCCTCCTGACACCAGCACCCTGTCACCAGGAGTACCACAACAACCTTTCATCACCTCCTTCTCCTCCTCATTCTCATCTCCATCTTACACCTTTATAATTTATCTTCTTCAAGAATCAATGGGTATACAAGATGTAAATAATTTAAAAGTATGTACTTACAGCAGACATACAATAATGAATCATAAATAAGAGGGGTATAAACATGACAAATACAGTAATGTGTCATTAATAAGAGGGGTATAAACATGACAAATACAGTAATGTGGCATTAATAAGTGGGGTATAAATATGATGAATACAGTAATGTGGCATTAATAAGTGGGGTATAAATATGATGAATACAGTAATGTGGCATTAATAAGTGGGGTATAATTGTGACGTACGTGAAGTCCTCCATAAGCTGAGAGAGCCAGTCAGTCCAGACGGTGGTGTTCAGATAGTTTTTCCTCCACTCTGCCCACAGACCAAGCAATCTGTAGAAACACAAAAACACACATTTACAAATAACCCACGACCCCTAAACCCACGCACCCAAAGTCAGACATTTCCCATAAAATCTTGGAAGTACAAAGGTCAAGGGAAAGCTCTCCAATAATGTGCCACATTTGTTGTTAGATTTGGAGAAGTGGTGGCCTTCAGATGTTTGAGGTGTGTGTGTGTGTGTGTGTAATCCCGGTTTGACTCCATGTGAGGACCACGAGTCTCAACAAAGATAAAAACCTAACAATTCAGTCCCTACAAAAGTTTTTAGTCCACACAATGAAAAAGGCATGAGTTTCAAATTAGGAATCATTTTAAGCTTAGGTACTAAGGGTCAGGATTAACATTTGTTGTTAAGGCATAAAGGTTAGGTTAGAGTTAAGGGTTAGGATTAGGATATAATGAAAATAGGAAAATAAATCTCTTCCCCACCTGGATATTAAAACAAATGTGTGTGTGTGTGTGTGTCTGTGTGATGATGATAAATTAGTGTCATGCCATAAAATATTGGTTCTGAGGAGGCCATTACCGTTTGGTAGCATGATAGCGCTGTGCCACGGAGGCTCCGGTCCACTGGGAGATCAGGTACTGAACTGGAAGTGCTGAGAGCAGCAAGGTGAGCTGCAAGATGGTCGTTGCTGTTAGCTGGGGCATCCTGACACTTGACCGGGACTAACCGAACCGAACCGACCTGCCCGGACCTTATACCGAACAGAGACCAGAATTTTCAAAAAACCTTCAGTCAAAACTAGATGCATATGTTAAGCTAAATCAATAACTGCAGTGATGTTAGCTTTATACAACCCCGTTTCCAAAGACGGTTGGGATGCTGTGTAGAATGTAAATAAAAACAGAATGCAATGATGCGCAAATCATTGAAACCCGATATTAAATAGAAAATAGTACAAAGAAAACATACCAAATGTTGAAACAGAAAAAAAAATTGTTTCTTGAAAAATATTTGCCCACTTTGAATTTGATACCAGCAATGCATTTCAAAAAAATTGGGACAGAGGCAACAAAAGACTGGAAAGGTTGGGTAATGGTAAAAAATTAAACCTGGTGGAACGTCACACAACTAATTAGGTTAATTGGTCAGTAACATGATTGGGTATTAAAAGATAATTCCAGAGAGGATGTGCCTGTCAGATGTGAGGATGGGAAAGGGTTCACCACTCTGAAAGACTGTGTGGGCAATTAGTGTAACAACTTAAGAATAACATTTCACAATGTAAAGGTGGCACTGCATTAAAAACGTCTTTAGTGGAAATCACTGCATGGGCTCAGGAACACAGTACGTCGCTGTATCCACAAATGGAAAGAAGAAACCAAATATAAATAAGATAGAGAAACACTGGCACCTTCTCTGGACCTGAGCTCATTTAAGATGAGTGAAGTGGAAAACTGTCCTGTGGTCTGACGAATCAAAATTAGAAATTATTTTTGGGAATCATGGACCCCACGTCCTCCAGACTCAAGAGGGGAGAGACCATCCAGCTTCTTATCAGGGCCCAGTTCAAAAGCCAGCATCCGTGATGGTATGGGGGTGCATTAATGCACATAGCATGGGTGACTTTCACATCTGTGAAGGCACCATTAATGCTGAACAACATTTGATATGTTGTCTTTGTACTATTTTCAATTAAATACAGGGATAAATTATTAGCTCATCATTGCATTCTGTTTTTATTAGCATTTTACTCAGAGTCACAATTTTTTTGGGAACGGGGTTGTATACAAAATATTTCGCTTGAGAAAACCTCTAAAATGAATTAAAGGTAAAAAAAAAAAAAAAAGAAATGTAATTACTAGCAAACAAGCAACATAACTTATTTTTACAAATCTGATGTTCACTTTTTGGATGTGAAATTTTGCTTGCTCTAATGGTTAAGTTGTGGTCTTAAAACTGCACTGCCTATTATTGCATAGTACACAATAACCAATACTCAACCAAATAAGATAGCAAACTCAAACCAATTGCACATTGTTCATGGACACTCAGTTAGTATAATATCTTAACTGTGAGAATTTTTATTAGATGTATTAAATTACTTATAACATACTGCACAAGCACTAAAGTTAAACCTAAGATGACCTGCATGGATACGATCCACATCAGTTCAGGGGCTTTTTTCCTCAAATCAACATCAATACGTTTTGAATTGTTTTACATTGTCTATTCAGCATTTTTTACAACTTTCCAATTGAAAAAACAATTAAGATTGACTTAAAAGTTATTATCTCAAAGCCACGACCCTAACAAGCCACAACTCACATTTAAAGATTTGTCCAGTAACCTCACTACTAATTGTAGCTGCAACTGAAGGTGGATTTGCTAGCAATGGGTCCTTGAAGAATAGCATTGATTCCTTGGTTCCGTTGTGTTTTAAAGCCATTACAAACATCTGAAATTCAACACTGTTGTTGTTTGCTCCTTGGGGTTTCAGGCTGGGTGTTTTGTAGAAGCACTTTGTGTCAACTGCTGATGTAAAAAGGGCTTTATAAATACATTTGATTGATTGATTTATTGCTTTGGTTTATTTTAGATCTACCAAACAATGAGTGATTACGCAATAAGGATTTGTGAACGTATTCTTTTTCAAATTACCAAATCAGCTTCAAGTTACCTGAAATTAAATGTGGAGCTGATTTCAGATGAATTTGAGAATATCTTGTAAACACGCTCAAAAGTCCTAATTACTTCCAATAATGTTAGCAAGCAGTGGCAAATAGGAGGCTGAAGATTGTATTACCGGTTTCATGCAAACCGAACATTGGATTTGTTTCTCTTGGCCCATAATTTTCATGGTTTCAAGGAATGATCTAAATCAGATTAGGTTCACCTTTAAAAGACTCTTAAGACATAAAACTTACATTAATTGGCCACAGACACTGGCAAATTGGTGTCTAAATGAGAAGGCATGAGCAACCGTCATCTCAGGCTTCGGACTTGAAAGCTACTTGAACTACTTTGTTGGAATTGAAGAAGGCAGGTCATAAAGCTCAGAGAATGAAAATCAATACTCTGGAGGGACTGAGACAGGAGTGACATCTATGATCAGACATAACATGCTCTACATATCGGTCTCCAAACCTTCAGGGAAAATTACTGAAATGTAATATAACTTCCCAATGTTTCAGAACATAATATTTACAACACTGTTTGAATTACCTTGAGACATATTTTGTATCAATCTTTATGAATGGTGTAAAAATGTTCTATTGAAAGAAATGGAATACAGCAAATGTTATTATAAAATGTTACATTTATTTACAATCCATACAATAAGTCAATTCAAATTGTTATTTACAAAAATGTGATCATGCGAAAAACATTGACGTCATTGCCCATCTTTGATGTTAATTCGCAATGTGTGCCAAAACTAACATGTGGTATTCTTTTAAGACAATAATCAGTGTTCCTCTTTAGTGAAAGCTTGTTGGTATTGTATTGCAAAACCACAAACATCTTTGTGTTCCAGAGACCACAAAGTCTAAAGAGAGTACACTATTGTTTGAGACAAGATTTCTTTAGAAAACTGAACTCAAATTTGTATCCAGCTCCAATATGAAGACAAAGACAAGACAATGGTTTACATTGCAAAACAAATGGTACATAAATAAATGAAATAAAAAAATCTGAACGTGATGTGCTGTAGAAGTGTATAAAGGCACTAACAAAATACAGTGAACTCCCAGTGGCAGTGACATTTGTTTAATACAATGACTATGGGGTTAAAGCACAGACTGTCAGATATATATCAGACAGGGGTGACTGGTCATTAGGGGCAGGTGGGGCATAGCCCCACCTGTTGTCAACAGAAAGAACTGCAACAACATTTTTATTTCTCGAAGATTACTTCCTATAATTTATTATGTATGAATATAGCATCTTCCCAAATTGCATATCATTTGTGTTAGGATTTTATTTCATGTTCATTGGTCCCTGCCTTGCGGATTCAGACTGCGTTCTGCCGATTTGAGTTTGCAGTAGTAGGCCATAGGCTAAGCGTGAATGTGGGGCTGGCCCCTCTCTCACAATGCAATGTACATTGTACGAGTGAATATATTAATACGCATGCTCAGAATGTTAGTGTGATCAATGTAGATCACACAAATTTGATGCCAAGTGGGGCTGATAGCCGGAAGCCCCACTACAGCGTTATTTCGTATTTCAGACCTGATTGGCTGTCTGTCTGTCTGGCGCCAACATTAGTCGGCAAGAAGAGCGAGGAGGGTAGATTATCTTAGTTAGCTTGTTAGCTTCACTAGTGCCAGATAACTTGAGAAAATGAATAAAGTGGATTTCATACTCAAGCACCGGTTTGAAACCCTTAATTTGGAGGAGAAACTTGAAGTAAAGTGACTTGGTGCCCATCAGCCACGGGATATTCTCATCACTCAAACTGCTGGTAAAAGTAACTGCAGGTTTAATGTGGAATGGTTTTTGAATAAAAAGTGGCTAACGGTTAGCATACAAAAGAAGGCACTCTTCTGTTTTCCATGTCTGCTATTTGGTGGAGATGGTACTTGGTCGAGGACGGGTTACAAAGATTTGAAACATCTTTCTGAGAGGATTGCAAAACATGAGAGCAGCGGGAGTCATCTGGACAATGCTGTGAAATTGGGCTTACTTGGAAGGGTAAATGTTGCAGCCCAAGTTGACAGTGCATACAGGCGCTCCATTGAGCAGCATAACAAACAGGTGGTGGAAAACAGGTACGTTCTCAGTCAGAGCATAACATGTATTTCCACACAGTTTAAATGTGAAACCGCACTGCGGGGGCACGACGAGTCAGTGGACTCCCTGAATCCTGGAATATTCAGATGCATTTGAGACTATGTGTGAGGACGATTCGAGACTTCAGAGGCAATATGACGCTCAGCTCATCTTCAAAGGGACATCTAGCACTGTACAAAACTAACTAGCCAAGCTAGTGGACAAGACATAATTTGTTGCCATACAGGCAGATGATGTCTCCTGTAAATCACAAATGGTGGTTGTGTTGCAATACATGTTGCCTGACAATACAGTGACAGAGAGGTTTTTGGAGTTTGTGGAAGTCAAAGATAAAACTGGACTCTGCCACTCTAATAGCATCAAGGGTGTGCTGGAACCACTGAAGCTGGGAGAAAAGCTGATCTCTCAGACTTGACGATGGTGCGGCTGTAATGAGTGGAAACATCAGAGGGGTACAGATGCGACTGAAAAATACCCACATGCCCAGTTTGTTCCCTGCTATGCTCACCAGCTGAACCTGACCTTGCTGCAACTTTGTTCAGCAAGGATGAGCATCTTCAAGATGTTTTTTGCAGACTAGGCTGCAGACTGCTTTTACCTCCTTTTTCTCTGGCGCTCCAAAACGTGTTGCAGGACTTGCTGAGGCAACACAGACGCATTCCAATGACACAGTCATCTCCCAGGTGGAGCAGGGGTTTTCACAAAGTGACCACCTGATCGCTGCCAAGCTGGTTGACAGCTCGCTCTTCCCACAATTTGTCCTGACATTCCCTACATCTGAGCTTAACTCTGCGGTGAAACTATGGCCTCTAGGAAACAAGGAAAAGTTGAAGTCTGAGCTGACCACTCTGTACCGCCACACTGAGCTTCACACTGGTAAGACGGCCCTGTCTCTGTTAAGATCCATCCATGAGAACAACCTAGAGGAGGCTTTTGCTGAGACCGTCACTCTGCTAAAAATTATCATAACACTTAAGGGGAACCTTTCTACCTTGAAGAGGGTAAAAACCTTCACTCGTAATACCATGTTGTCCCCGCGACTCAACGCATTAGCCATGTTGTCCATCGAAAGCCAGCTAATTCAGCAGCTACATGACTTCATTCCCAAAGTCATTAAAAAAGTTTGCCCAGAGGAAGAACCGCCGTGCCACCGCTCTCTTCACATGAGCCCTCAGCCTTGGTGAGTGAAAGCATATTTTATCATCCTGCCTTTGTGGTGCTGGTCCATGCATTGGTCATATTTTTGTGCTGTATCGATTGATATAGATGGTGACGAGTGGCAGTGTGTCCATGCTTCTCTATTAAGGTTGTTGTCATAGAATGGAACTGTATCTCTAAAAAGTTGTCTTTCCGCTTCGTTGTGGCCTTCAGTGGCGTTGAGCTCATTGCTGTTCGCGTATGGCCCTGTAGGCACATTGGTTCTGAGCTTGGTTGCATTCCTAATTTAGGTTTGTAAATGTGACAGTGGTAATTTTACATGTGTGTGAGAGAGAAGGAGAGCAATTACACAAGAAGGTCTCTCTCTCTCCAGTATGTGCACTACAGCACCTGGTAGAAGCAAGCCGTTCTGTCGTTCAAAGTGTTTTGTGGAGCCACGCTGTTCGTTGATGTGTTAAATAAACATCAGTAGCAAGAAGGGGTTTTGTAGCTTTACTGGTATGTATGTATGTATGTATGTATGTATGTATGTATGTATGGAAAGAACAACAGATTAGGTTGTTAGGTCTGGGATTTGAGCCACCAACCTTTTGTTGACTGGTTAGATGCTTTCACCTGCGCCCCTAACAATATCAGTGGTAGATTCATCAAAGTAATATTCAGTTGAAGCTATGAGAGTCCTCACTAAGCTTTTTACATTTAATTATTTTTTTGTTAACAAATACGGTAATAAAAAATAATAATACAATAACCCTTACGGCAGAGGCCAGGCCGCTGAACTTATTCAAGTCCGTCCGGGAGTCCGGTCATGTGCACGCAGTGTTTTTCAGTGAATATAACAGGTTCGAGTTGCACTTTGAAGACGGTTCCTAGACTAGACTACGGCGTGTCGGCTACGGTCTGAAAACTTAAGGGAACTGAGAAAAGTGTGGTTGTTCCGCACACTGTTTCGTCAACTGATTCTGAATGTCATTTTTTGCATATTCCGTTGAAGATTTAACGAGCAAAGAAAGAACGAACAAAGTATTTGATAAGCACATGTATGTGCTATCAATACATAACTCAGCGATGAGCCCAGGGTGTATTTCTATTCAATTAAAGAAAACAAGTTTTTGAACTGCTCCTTTGATGTATTGAAGCAGCCTACAGATTATATTATATATGGACGATAACTTAGTTGACTGCCTATAACCTGAAGAAAACCAGACGCAGTAAATGACGACACATGCCCCTTCAGTTCCAAACATGTTTCTACTAAATGCCCACATATAGTAACCCTTACCTTACTGTGGTGCAGGAAATCCCGAGTTAAATAAACTTTTAAACACCTATGCGTAGAACATAGTTCCTCGCGGAGGCGACTAAAGAGAGCCGACAGCTGTTGTGCGGTGGTGTGAGAAACCCGTCATGGGGAAAGACGGGTGATTTTGTTTTTGTAGTTAATTACACTCAAATTAACACAGGCGCACCTGCATATTTACATTTTACGAAATGACCAAACCCAATCCGATGTCCAATCCCTGCAGCCCACGAAATGAGCGCGCTCCTCTCGCGTCTCGCCACGTCAGGAACCTAACTAATACTGTAAATCTAGCCTACCGCTCACGGATGTACCGGATCCGTTCGATTTGCAGTGACGAAACACGGCCACACAGTGGTGCTGTGGAACTGGATGTAGAATCCGGAGGACTGGAGTCGCCAACCCAAACCTGGGCCAGGAGACGTACAGTGGGTTGCAGGCTTTCGTTACTGGCATCACTTGGTCTGACGGCTGTCAATTTCGGATTTTTATTTTCATCATTTACATAGTCTTGAAGAGTAACTAACAATGCAGTAAAGAATAACAATCATTATCTTTACAAATGCCTTGTGGCTTGGTTAGATGGAGCAGAAGTTTGCCGCGTCAGCATAAAAATGAAAGCAACTTCTGGGTCCCTACTAGATTATTGTGATGCTTTATGTTGCCTATAATCAATCATGTTCCAGCTTCGGTACAGAAATCTCTGGAAGCTGTCTATCAGTTAAACCGTTGTAATTCCAGTAATATACTGTATATATTATTTATTACAGTTTAAATTTAAAATAAGATTAAAGTAAATGCGAATATCTAAATATTTTATTAGACAAGCACTTTCCAGAGATAATCAGAGAAATATAATTACAACAAAGACCCAACGTATTCATAACTAGTCTACAATATAGGCCGTTAACAGTGACATAGATGTTTTACATGCTATGACTGTGATGTGTTTTGTTAAACCTTTGTTTAATGCATACGTTGCTGATAATGTTGCTTGCGAGATGATCATCATGTCAGTTAAAATGTAAAATATAAAATTTGCAAGGAACACCGAGTGGCATGTCAATGCACTAGCCTAGTAATTCCAGTAATAAACTGTGAATTAAAGTTAAAACAATGGTACGGTAAAATTGAACTACTCTAACAGTATTGAAGCAACGAGGCACGAGGGGGTGTGGCGTATTATACCACAACTAATGTTCTACGGCACGATGCATCGCAGAGTACCACAACCCCTCTTGCAATATACCACAAGTCCCCGAGATGCCTTATTGCGATAAACTGCTTACCAAAGCAGCTACAGCAGCAAAAAGTGATGTGATGTCAGTCACATATTAACTTGGATATCAGCCGATCAGCACACCGGGTTTGAAGCAAACAATTTATAATGTAAAATAAGTCACAGTAACACGCAGCCAATATGTTACTGCACATTTTACAGGAAAAGTTTAACTGAGCAGTGTCTTAACTGGAAATAGAATGTTTCATGAGGTCTGGTTATTACCGGTCATATTTATAGTGTCAGGCCAGTGAAGTGGGCGCTGTTGAACATAAACCACAAGACCATTACACATCCGGACATTATGAAGCCCTTAGTGATGAACTGTTTTGTTTGATTGTGGGAATGGAAAGTGTTTGATTGCAGACAAAGATCTGGAAACACAACCATTTATTTCCTTAAAATATTTCATCATCGCCATGGTTACTAACAGGACAACAGAACCCCCTACACAAACGTTCTACAATCTTTTTTTGTTGTTGCAGTAACTCTTCATTTTTATATAAAAGTATACAAACAAGACTAGCCCCCTTGTCCATGTGTGATGGAGTGAGGACCCCCCCCCTCCCCGAAACCTCCCCCCACAGCCTTAGGGCGCAGCTCACATGGAGCCGCTACACACCCACTGTGACCTCTCACCTATTAACCCACTGCCAACCCCATTGCCAACGGTCACCCCAGGTCAGCTCGGACACGGTACACACATCAGATACTACAGCAGTCAGAATATCAGATCACAGCCGAGGAGAGGGGACAGGTGTGTGTGTGTGTGTGGACAGAAAGAGGTAACAAGTGATCTGGTTCTCAGTGCCACAGGATTGATTTGGCATAAAAATAAATCTTTGTAAAAATTAAACAACAATAAAAATTGCGACCAGAAAGAAGGAAAAGTGTGTGTGTGTGTGTGAGGGACAGAGAGACGTATCAGAGTCATGTTGGTCTATTGATTCTGGCCCAGTTTTTCTGTCGCCTAGAACCGATGTGTTTTGAGTCACCCGGCTCTTTCTCTGCTTCAGAACTGCCGGCGCTGTACGTTTAAAAGATTGGTCTGAAATCGCTAGCTGGCAGCCTTCTCCTCAGCCAACCTTGTAGAGTTGGCCAGGATGCTAACGACGACAAGCTGAGCAAATAATATTATATCTGGTAACTCACTCATTTATTAAAATAATCTGTGTGTAGGAGATTCCACTCTCACTACAGCATCCACACTGGAAGTCTGACGTCATGTTCATTAGATGTATGATGATCACACAGCATGAGGTTCTCAGTTACCAGAAAACCCAGTGGGTTGATACATTTTACTTAGACACCTTAAAGATTATGATTAACAATGAATCAAGGGGGATTCTGGGAACACAAGACACTCGGGGCTTCGCCCAAACAGGGTCTAACAATGCCACTGATCTGAATGTCAGGGATGAAGTGAGCCCTACAAAAACATACCGTGTCCACAGAGCTAGGTCCCTTTTTCACCATTGTGTCTGTAGGCAGTAGGCAACAGGCCTTGTCGTCAACCATCATCCTGCATTAGGCTACAACTATTGAACTGGACGAACAATACCTGATCGCAGCCTGATCACAAACGTAGATGCATTTGCCTGATTGCTTTTCAGAGATGGACGAGCTCACAACGCGTTGCTATATCAGGTCAGCGTCAATGCAAACTGGCTTGCCGGAGCACATTTAACTGGCAACGTTCCTCAGTGCTCTGTGTAAAAATTAAAACAGTTTAAGGTTGAGCAAACCTTTATAGGGACACTGGGTACAGTGCTGCCCCAAATATTTACAAGAATTGAAACAATAACACGACTTGTCTCCTCCTCTTCCCTGACTGAATGGAACATGAATAATTTTAACTAGTCTAGACTGGTTTGGGTTGGGAAGGCTTGAACGGCAAGTGTCTAACAGGGCTATGAGGAGACTACACATCAATACCAACTGATAGACCCAGGGCCGGCTCCAGGCACAAGCAACATAAGTGGTTGCTTAGGGCCCTAGACCAATAGGGGGCCTCTGACTGCTATGGAGCCCCCGATTGATAGGGGAGAGGGGGCACCAACTGACATTTTGCTTAGGGCCCCCAAAAGGCTAGAGACAGCACTGGACGCACCAGCAAGACAGTTCAAATGGGAAATATCTCAGGCACTCTGAAGAATTTGGAGGGAAAAAATATTAAGAAATATTTACTTAAAAGAATTAACTGCAGGTGTATTCTGTTAATTTATGTTTCTGTTGATGCTAGTAGTACAGCAAAAGTCATACATATGGCCCCGTTAAAATGAGATGTCAGTGAACAAACTACTGAAATCTATCAATGCAGATCATTATTTAGGCTACTGGGCAGCTGTCATAGCATTTTAATTTAATGGGTTTACACGTAGTCTTCATTAGATTCGCACTATACATTTCCCTGTTCATTAATTTCATAGCCTGCTGAGGGGTCTAACACAGCACTCAATAGGCGGGTATTACGGACATCCAGAACTGCTTCACAAAGGGTTAGGGTTTAATCCGATATGAACAGAGAAGGATTAGGGTTTAATCCGATATGAATGGGGTTAGGGTTTAATCCAATATGAACAGAGAAGTGTTAGGGTTTAATCTGATATGAACGGGGTTAGGGTTTAATCCGATATGAACGGGTTAGGGTTTAATCCAATATGAACGGGTTAGGGTTTAATCCAATATGAACGGGTTAGGGTTTAATCCAATATGAACGGGTTAGGGTTTAATCCAATATGAACGGGTTAGGGTTTAATCCAATATGAACGGGGTTAGGGTTTAATCCGATATGAACGGGTTAGGGTTTAATCCGATATGAACGGGGTTAGGGTTTAATCCGATATGAACGGGTTAGGGTTTAATCCGATATGAACGGGTTAGGGTTTAATCCGATATGAACGGGTTAGGGTTTAATCCGATATGAACGGGTTAGGGTTTAATCCGATATGAACGGGGTTAGGGTTTAATCCAATATGAACGGGTTAGGGTTTAATCCAATATGAACGGGTTAGGGTTTAATCCAATATGAACAGAGAAGTGCACTGCATTACTGCAGCCCAAAGCCAGATTCACTAAGCCAAGCCTAACCAACAGAAGCACATGGGCCTGTTATAATACAGTAGCTTATTTCTGCATATGTTATGAAAATGCATAGGTAGCTCTGAGATTACCCATTGAAATTGTGTCCACGATCTAGGTGAAACACTCATTCTTGAACAGGCATTTCGCCTGTCAGACTTTAGGAACAGACACATTTGTGAATACAGTGCAAAAACCCCCAAAAAAGTGTGGTTCTCACGATGAAATGATACAACTTTGGCTGCGGACCGGCTTGCGAGTAGATGCAATGCGGCCTATTAACCTTGAGTTTGGCACTGAGTTTAGTTTTATTGTTTTGAATAGATGCGCTGGTCTCTTTACATTTTTATTCCAAGTTATACATCCAAATATCTGGGCATATCTGGTCTGCTCGGCCAATATAGCCAAGGAAGCCATAGATTTGTCATGGTAAAACAATGGAACTTTGAGTGAACACTGAAATAGCAGCATAATACCATGATTTATGGAATATATATTTATTCCTTGAATTGTGACGACAAACTAATCTGCATAAATGGAAGGGGGAAAGGGAGATGTGAACAGAATGCGGGAGAAGCAATATATTATTGTATTATTAATAATCTCGTCCCGAAATTTACTGTGACTGTGGACTAGATTCCTTTAGTCAATAGCTGTGCTTTAATGGATCATGCCACCACCACCCAAGTCTAACTTCGTCATATTAGCAAAAACCCTTTACAATTTTGTGTGACGTCAGTAAACTTGTCAATTAAGGATCATGCTACGACAAACCAAGCAGTTGGATGGTTTACCAATCTCCCACCAGTCGCCTAGTGGCAAAGGATGTGTTTAAGATGCCTGATTTTGATACAGGATATCATTGTATAGGCCTAACTGTGGCCAATTCTACCAGGTTGGAATATGAGAAAAGCTAGCATTATAGCCCTTTCAGACCAATCATTTCAACAAAAGTTAATGAGGATGGCCCTGATTGGTTTTGCGGGTAAACCCAGCAGATAGACAGGGTCCCACCTCTTCCTGGTCAACCAGGACACCAATCAGAACAAAGAACAACCAGGGAGGGAGGGGAGTGGTGTATCCATGGAGGAGTGGTGTATCCATGGGAGAAGAATAGGCAGAGTACCCACAAGAGGGGCATAGTATCCACATGAATGGCGGAGTGTCTGCAAGAGGGGCGGAGTATCCACGGGAGGGGCGGAGTATCCACGGGAGGGGCGGAGTATCCACGGGAGGGGCGGAGTATCCACGGGAGGGGCAGAGTATCCACAGTAAAGGAGCGGAGTATCCACGGGAGGGGCGGAGTATCCACAAGTTAGGGGTGTAGTATGCACGGGAGAAGAGTGGAATATCCAAGAGAGGGGTGAGTATCCAAGGCACAATCAGAACAAACACAGAATTAGTCTCCAGTCCAGTATAATCCGTTTCCATCCAGTTCTAGCTAGTCTGGATCTGGTTTGATCCGGTTCGGGTCAGGCGTGTGAAAGTGCAGGATCATGTACGGTCAGTAGGACTGCTTGTGGTCACCATACAGATTTTTTGAAATTTGAATATTTTAAAGATTTTATTAAAACAATATTTGACATGGTAACCCCTTCAAACTGGTCAACAGGGTCTGAGACACTCCTTAGCCTGGCTATGAGTCTTTTTGTACCGTCATGCCAGTCCTAGACACGTGATTATAGCATGTACAGGTGTGAAACCAGGCTAACCTCAGTGTACCTTAGTTGAACAACAATATGTTGACTATAACACAGAAATATAGAACAGAAACAGAGTTCTAGAATGTCTCTTATCAACAAACACCCCTCACACTGTAAGATGCCACTGGTAGTATGCTGACAAACACACACACACAACACACACACACATTCATACAATACATGCATACACACACAAACACACAATCTACACACACGCATGTGTGCACATGCACACACACACATGCAGACACACACACACACACACACAAAGGCACCAGGTATTGCTAATGATGAGGACTCAGTCTTTCATACAGACACAACCTTCAGCCTGCTCTCTTTCCCTCCCTAACTCTCTCTGGACAAACCAAGACACAACTCACAACCCATTTGGTGTTGCAGCGCATACGCATACACGCACACACACACACACACACACACACACACACACAGGGATAAAAAAAGAGCAGCCATCTCCCACGATGCCCCCCTACTTTCCAACCAATGAGCTATCAGCTTTGAAGTGTGGTCAGCTGGACTAACCAGCCACCTCCTCTTTATGTGGAAGTTGTCCATGTGGTTGCCTTGGTTACCGGTCCAATATAAAAGAGGCGTGGTTTGTTTTTTGTGGTTACCAGCCAATGAGGTTGGCCTTGGCTTTCTCTGTAAGCTTGCGGACACGTCCCTTGGAGGAGGTTCCGAAGGTGAGGGAGGAGTCTTCAAACAGGAGCTGTCTCTGCTCCTCTTCCGAGTCCTCCTCCACATAGCACGCCGTCCGTCGCCCCTGGTTACGTGTACGCATTGACCCCGCCGACCCCTCTCCTCCCTGACCCAGGTCTTTCTCTTCTTCTTCTGTGTCCTGGGGCATCTCCCTCATACGTCGTGACTGGAATAGACCCTGGGAAGGGGGAGTGATCTCGTCGTTGATTCGCCGGCTGCTTCTCCTCAGAGGGGAAGGGGAGGGGTCAGGGCTTGAAGGCGGCGGGGCTTCGTCTGTCCTAATCCGTCTCGGCCTACCACGTCGCCGGGGCGTTACTGGAAGTCCAGCCCCAGAGTCTGACACAATGGCTGCTTCCTGGGTGGAGGAGGAAGTCCCACCCTCATCTCCCGTGGATTGGTCGAGCTCATCCTCTGGGGTGGAGCTTCGCTGGAGACCACTTCTCCTAATAGCCTCTAGTTCCTGTTTGGACTTCCTGCCCCTCTTTTTTCCGGGTGGGCGACCCCGGGGGGCAGGGCTAGGGACAGGGTCAGGGGTCACTGCTCTAGGCCTGCGCCCCCGCCGCCTCGTGGACAAATCTCCAGTCACCTGGCTGCTGTGGCCATTCAGGTGGACTGTAGCCTGGGGGGAGGGGCTTAGAGGGGAGTCTGGGGCAGGAAAGGGGAGAGAGGGAGAAAAGGAAAATTAGATGAATAGTGATGAAATGTGAAGAAATGGGTGTAAAAATGAACATTCAGTTGAAGCATTAGCAGTTCATGTGTTATACAAGCCTTAGTCAATCAATCAATCAATCAACCAGTCCATCAGACAATGAATTGGATTGATTTCCTGCCTGTTGGGCCCTGTCCGGGGCCTCCCCCAGGTAGGGCCACAGGGTCGCCGGACCCCAACTGTCTCAGTTCCGAGGTCTTATGCTGCTATACTATTGTGCTGGGGGATTGGGTCAGTTCTCCTTCCCCACTAAGTTCTCCTTCTCCACTATAAATCGTTGTTGATATGATGGATGCATTTTCTGAATTTTCCCAGACTCCTCCCGTTTTAAACTTTAGGAGGACATGAGGTCCTGGTCCACACCTGCGGAGTACCTGGTTTGTGGGGCCCATTGCTGTCCCTGTCCTTGTCCACCTGGTCATACTTTTGACCTAGTCTAAATTTAAATAGACTCTGGATTTAGCCTACATGCATTTATCAATTATTCCAATTGGACTCTTAATATCTCACCCGGCACAGCCAGAAGAGGACTGGTCACCCCTCTGAACCTGGGTCCTCTCTAGGTTTCTTCCTAAATTTCAGCCTGCTTAGGGAGTTTTTCCTAGCCACTGAAATTCAACACTACTTTTGTTTGCTCCTTGGGGTTCAAGGCCGGGTGTTTCTGTGACAACTGCTGTGGTAAAAAGGGCTTTATAAATACATTTGATTGATTGATTGATTGAATGAATTATTCAGCCATTCAGTTAATCAATCGACCAGTTAATCAGAGCAATGTCGTACTGGGTGCGTGTCGAACTGGGGTCCGTAGTTTTCGTCTCATGCTCCCTCCGCCTCCATCCGGTAACAGGGACAGTCTAGAACGCTCCGGAACACCGGGAGAAGAAGCAGAACTATGACCTTGCAACGATCGGGAAGATGACTCTACTGAGGGAAGAAGGGAGAGAGTGAGATGGACAGAGAGAGAAAGAGAGAGCGAGAGTTAAAGATATCTTTATCTGTCCGCTGAGGGTGTGGTTATTGGGGGGGGGACCATCTAAACATATTAACGTTTAAATGAACATGAGATCCTTTACGTAACGACAATCCAAATTTGCCAAAACCGAAAATCTTCAACAACTGCACTGAAGCAGGGGAGACAGCAACTACTCCGCTAAACTAATACAATGCTTTTATATATATATATATATATATATATATATATATATATATTATATAAATATATTATGATTATTTAAAAAAGTTTTATTGACTCCATCAAACTGAGAGTAGTTTAAGAGTGCTAGCTGATGCTAGCCTACGCTTGCTAACCCAGTCTAATTGAGAAGACAACATCTGATGCTCCCTACGTTCCAACTCGATTCAAATAATTATATAAATCGCAAGCCTACTGTGCCTGTTTGGTGGTGTAGCATATCCTTCTCATTTTAACTGCAGGTTCTGTCATTTTAATTCCATTTTCAACTGACTAGCCAGATATGTGATATCCTGATGAGTGCAACATGGATGCTCCAATGCAAATGTGCCAAGTAAAAATCTGTTTGATGCCATTGTGACTGGAGGAAGATGTCAAGCTACGTGTGCCAAATTATTTTTGTCGTTTTAACCTTTTAATGAAACTTCAATGAAAACTGTGGGTTTGTCACCCCCCCAGTGTATATGTGAGCGCCCCTCACCCGCTGGGCTGTGTGTGTTTCCTGACGGCGTGTGTGTCACTCTGGCACTGCGTGTCCGTCCGGGCGCCTGTAGCTCCACCCTCCCGTTGACAAGGGGGAGTGGCTGTCTGGGGGTGAGGTTCTGTCTCAGGGAGGGGGGACGCGACGGCACTGCCGGAGCTGTCACGGGTGGGGCTGAGGAGTCTGGTCTGGACACACCCCTTGATGACACACGCCTCTTCCTCTCAGGGCTGCAGGGGGGGGCGGAGACAGGACATTAATCACAAGGTTTTGGTTCTCAGATGCTAGATAACAGTAGAAGACTTTGGCATAGTCCCCCGGGACCTCAAAAACAGTTTCATAGTTCCACTGAGAGCATACTAACTGGCTACATCACAGATTGGTATGGCAACTGCAAGGCATCAGATTGCAAGACATGACAGAGAGGAGTGTTCCTGGCCGTCCAAACCTCTATCTCAGGTGGTGTCAGAGGCAAGTCCAAAAGACTGTTGAAGACCCGAGACTGATGTACGACCTGACAGGCAATACATAAAGACTGCAACCACAGGCCCCTGGACATATTCTACCACAGGCCCCTGGACAGCATCAACCACAGGCCCCTGGACATATTCTACCACAGGCCCCTGAACAGCATCAACCACAGGCCCCTGAACAGCATCAACCACAGGCCCCTGAACAGCATCAACCACAGGCCCCTGAACAGCATCAACCACAGGCCCCTGAACAGCATCAACCACAGGCCCCTGGACATATTCTACCACAGGCCCTGGGACATATTCTACCACAGGCTCATATTCTACTATTGTATCCAGAGAGATTGTAGTATGTGCATAGCTTTTATACTTTTTCATGCTGGCTTCCTGTGGCAATCAAACACTCAACTCTGATGATGTAAGTGTTAAGCTTTACTGACTGAGCTACATAGGGACCTGCTAAACTTTGATCCTAGGCCACACAACCAATCACAAAGCTCCATTATGATGCTAGGTCATGTTAAACCAATCACTAGGCTTCAACATGATGCTAGTTCACATTAAATCAATCACAAGACACCAACATGATGCTAGGTCATGTTACCCAATCACAGGACTCCAACACTGATGCTAGGTCACATTGACCAATCACCAGGCTCCAACACTGTTATCCTTGATCATTTTAACCTATCACAAAGCTTCAAAACATTGACGCTTGGTTACATTAACCACACACGGTCAAATGCGAGGTCAGGATAACCAATCAGGTACCTTGAGGCTGCGCTGCTAGAGGCCGAGTCACTCCTCCTCCTTTTCCTCCTCTTTATTGCGTGACGTGTCTGTCTATCCGCTCCATTTCGTGTCTGTCTGTCCGTCTGTCTCTCTGGCCTGTGCCTTGTTTGTCTGTCCGTCCTGTGTCTGGTCTGTCTGTCCGTCTGCCCGTGGATGGCCTTGTAGTCCGCTAGGATGGAGCTGACGTGTTCCTCAAACAACGCAGACAGACGCAGACTCATGCTGTAGATCTGCACAGGAATAGGAGGTTATACATGGGTTATAAAAATAACTTGGAGTAAATTAACATGCTGTGAACATGATTAGGCGTTCGTTAACATGTTATAAACATGAACAGACAGTGTATACACAGGTTGTCAGCCGTGTGTCTCACCCGGGACTTCTTGCTGGGTGTGTAGGCTTTAGAGTTGCTGAAAATGAGTCGTACATCCTGGCAGAGCTCCAGAGGAGATGTGTACTCCCCCCTGCTGAGGAGGCTCCGCACAGTCCCAAAATCCATGGGAGTATCCACAATGTCCAGATAGTCCTGAGGGACAGACAGACAGTTTCCAGAAAACACAGTCAGACAGACATGTAAGTGTAGGTGAGAACAGACAGACGGGTAAAGTCTAAGTGAGAATCAGACAGACAGGTATAGGTGAGACATGTACTTACTGGGTACTGTTCCAGGTCAACAGGTTCTCTGAAAGGTTCAGAGTCCTCACACTGAAAAAGCAGGTCCAGTAGATCTCTACAGCGCCCCCTCCAGGCCTGGGGGTCAAAGGACCGCGGCCGACCTCGTCTCACAGAACCATGCTGCTGCTGTTGTCGCTGAAGACCAGCCCGACCCTAACACACACAGAATGATCTCAGCACCATGACGCCGCGTTGTGTGTGTTTGTGTGTGTGTGTGTGTGTGTGTGGGCGGTTGTTACCTTCTTGTTCCGTGTGGACGTTCCAGGGGCGTCAGTGTCTTCATCCTCCTCTTCGTCGTCCTACAACCGAACAGAAACACCACATGATCACAACTCACAGTCCAGTCAGGGTTAGGCGATGTCTGGTCGGACCCACCGTCCCGTAGACCTGTCCAAACAGCTTAGAGAAACAATGGCATAATCTCCTTCTTATTTTCTAAATGTCTTATTATTCATGAAGGGGGGATTTGAGCTGTATAAATGGCCAAATAGTTAGTGGATTTGCCTGATTAGATTGTGAGCTACTCTAAACAAATTTGAGAGACAACCCCGACAATACTCTGGATTGTTTCCGCTTGCGGCCGATTGTTCTCCCCTTCATTAATACTTTGCAACCAACAACCTTTTGAAATGGAACTCCATTAGGCCCACAGATCAATTGGATGGTTGATCGTGGAAGGAGAGAGAGGAAAAACAACACTTATGTTAACTATTTGACCTTTCGCACTGCTTGTTGCTCTCTACTCTCACTGCAACCTAAACGATTCCCTGGCATCAGGGCAGCAGTCTAGCTACCAAAGGTGAGTTGAACCTGTTAGCTCTGGCAAATACAGTGGGGCAAAAAAGTATTTAGTCAGCCACCAATTGTGCAAGTTCTCCCACTTAAAAAGATGAGAGAGGCCTGTAATTTTCATCATAGGTACAATTCAACTACGAGATAAAAAATGAGGAAAAAAAATCCTGAAAATCACATTGTAGGATTTCTTATTAATTTAAAGGTAAATTCCTCGGTAAAATAAGTATTTGGTTACCTATAAACAAGCAAGATTTCTGTCTCTCTCAGACCTGTAACTTCTTTTTTAAGAGGCACCTCTGTCCTCAACTCGTTACCTGTATTAATGGCACCTGTTTGAACTTGTTATCAGTATAAAAGACACCTGTCCACAACCTCAGACAGTCACACTCCAAACTCCACTATGGCCAAGACCAAAGGGCTGTCAAAGGACACTAGAAACAAAATTGTAGACCTGCACCAGGCTGGGAAGACTGAATCTGCAATAGGTAAGCAGCTTGGTGTGAAGAAATCAACTGTGGGAGCAATTATAAGAAAATGGAAGACATACAAGATCACTGATAATCTCCCTCGATCCGGGGCTCCACGCACGATCTCACCCTGTGGGGTCAAAACGATCACAAGAACAATGAACAAAAATCCCAGAACCACACAGGGGGACTTAGTGAATGACCTGCAGAGAGCTGGGACCAAAGTAACAAAGGCTACCATCAGTAACACACCACGCCGCCAGGGACTCAAATCCTGCAGTGCCAGACGTGTGCCCCTGCTTAAGCCAGTACATGTCCAGGCCCGTCTGAGGTTTGCTAGAGAGCATTTGGATGGTCCAGAAGAGGATTGGGAGAATGTCATATGGTCAGATGAAACCAAAATATAACTTTTTGTTAAAAACTCACCTCGTTGTGTATGGAGGAGAAAGAATGCTGAGTTGCATCCAAAGAACACCATACCTACTGTGAAGCATGGGGGTGGAAACATCATGCTTTGGGGCTGTTTTTCTGCAAAGGGACCATGACAACTGATCCGTGTAAAGGAAAGAATGAATGGGGCCATGTATTGTGAGATTTTGAGTGAAAACCTCCTTCCATCAGCAAGCGCATTGAAGATGAAACTTGGCTGGGTCTTTCAGCATGACAATGATCCCAAACACACTGCCCGGGCAACGAAGGAGTGGCTTCGTAAGAAGCATTTCAAGGTCCTGGAGTGGCCTAGCCAGTCACCAGATCTCAACACCACAGAAAATCTTTGGAGGGAGTTGAAAGTCCGTGTTGCCCAGCGACAGCCCCAAAACATCAATGCTCTAGAGGAGATCTGCATGGAGGAATGGGCCAAAATACCAGCAACAGTGTGTGAAAACCTTGTGAAGACTTACAGAAAACGTTTGACCAACAAAGGGTATTGCCAACAAAGGGTATACAACAAAGTATTGAGATGAACTTTTGTTATTGACCAAATTGTTATTTTCCACCATAATTGACCAATAAATTCATTAAAAATCCTACAATGTGATTTTCTGGATATTTCTCCTCATTTTGTCTCTCATAGTTGATGTGTACCTATGATGGAAATTACAGGCCTCTCTCATCTTTTTAAGTGGGAGAACTTGCACCATTGGTGGCTGACTAAATACTTTTTTGCCCCACTGTATGTGTCAGTCATTCACTGCACGGCTGGATGGAGTAAAGTTGAAAAATAGTGAGACTTTTTTTTTTTTACATTGTGATATCATCACTATCAACGATCACTGCCATTTGTAAACAGTAGTAAATGGTTACGGTCACATCGACCAACCCTGGGAACCTGCCGGCACATACATATAAAGTGACCAGGCTAAACACACACACCTCATCCTCTGTGTCGGAGAAAGCCGTCTTCTTCATTGAATTGTAGAGAGGAATGATATCAGTCAGACTCTGATCTCTGAAAGGGAAAGACAGGGAAAGACAAAAATGGAGACAAAAAGAGACAGAATGCGAGCAAGAGAACGTGATGGGAGAAGAAGATGGAAAGAGATTCATGGGAGGAGCAACAGAAAGAGAGAGGATGAGAGGTAGAGTGGGGATGTGAGGTAGAGTGGGGATGTGAGGTAGAGTGGGGATGTGAGGTAGAGAGGGGATGTGAGGTAGAGTGGGGATGTGAGGTAGAGAGGGGAGGTGAGGTAGAGAGGGGAGGTGAGGTAGAGAGGGGAGGTGAGGTAGAGAGGGGAGGTGAGGTAGAGAGGGGATGAGAGGTAGAGAGGGGATGAGAGGTAGAGAGGGGATGAGAGGTAGAGAGGGGATGAGAGGTGTTAATTTTCCATGTTAACAAACCAATATGAATTGAATGATAGAGGGGGAGGTCAATCAAATGAATGTAATTTAATAAAGCAGATCAAAAGTGACACCCAACACAACATTGGAGAAATAAACCCCTTTTCACCTGAGATGAACAAACAAATATTCTGTACTTGTATCTGCATGTTGGTAGGTTTATAGTTCATTCTAGTTCATCTGACTAGATAAGTAAAATACATTTTGATATAGTGATATAGGTTTGCTTAAAGGTCAGTAGAGGTTTATATAGTGATATATGTTTACTTAAAGGTCAGTAGTGGTTTACAAACAGTAACAAGGTGGCCTTACTTGATGAAGGTCAGCATAAGATCGGAGACGAACTTGGCAGTTTTAACAATGAAGGCTCCTGTTTCATTAAAGGTTTGTGCGTTGTGCTCAATATATCGAACCTCCCACATCAACGAAGACATCCGCCTGGGGAAAGGAGCAGTGACAACTACCCTGGTAAACACACACTGGTCTCAGACACACACCTGGTAAACACACACTGGTCTCTGACACACACTGGTCTCTGACACACACTGGTCTCTGACACACACTGGTCTCTGACACACACTGGTCTCTGACACACAACTGGTAAACACACACTGGTCTCTGACTCTGTCACACACCTGGTAAACACACACTGGTCTCTGACACACAACTGGTAAACACACACTGGTCTCTGACACACAACTGGTAAACACACACTGGTCTCAGACACACACCTGGTAAACACACACTGGTCTCTGACACACAACTGGTAAACACACACTGGTCTCTGACACAAAACTGGTAAACACACACTGGTCTCTGACTCTGTCACACACCTGGTAAACACACACTGGTCTCTGACACACAACTGGTAAACACACACTGGTCTCTGACACACAACTGGTAAACACACACTGGTCTCTGACACACAACTGGTAAACACACACTGGACAATGTCACACACCTGGTAAACACACACTGGTCTCTGACACACAACTGGTAAACACACACTGGTCTCAGACACACACCTGGTAAACACACACTGGTCTCTGACACACAACTGGTAAACACACACTGGTCTCTGACACACAACTGGTAAACACACACTGGTCTCTGACTCTGTCACACACCTGGTAAACACACACTGGTCTCTGACACACAACTGGTAAACACACACTGGACAATGTCACACACCTGGTAAACACACACTGGTCTCTGACACACAACTGGTAAACACACACTGGACAATGTCACACACCTGGTAAACACACACTGGTCTCTGACACACAACTGGTAAACACACACTGGACAATGTCACACACCTGGTAAACACACACTGGTCTCTGACTCTGTCACACATGCACACTGTACTCATGACGTACCGGTAGAAGCGGTTCTCCAGCCGGGTCCGGATGGTGCTGAGGTCGGTGAGGTAGGCCACCACTGTACAGTACGTTGGATAAGCATTGAGATCAACCGGAAGGGCAAATGGTACTGCTACATCTGGAGAAAGAAGGTAGGAAGAGAGAAAGAGTGAGAGAGTGAGTGAGAAGGAAAAGAAAGGGTAAGAAGAGAGAGAAGGGATAGGAAGAGAGACAGGGTAAGAAGAAGTGCTCCGTGGGTAGGGAGAGTGTGTGTGTTAATGTTCCGTGGGTAGGGAGAGTGTGTGTGTTAATGTTCCGTGGGTAGGGAGAGTGTGTGTGTTAATGTTCCGTGGGTAGGGAGAGTGTGTGTGTTAATGTTCCGTGGGTAGGGAGAGTGTGTGTGTTAATGTTCCGTGGGTAGGGAGAGTGTGTGTGTTAATGTTCTGTGGGTAGGGAGAGTGTGTGTGTTAATGTTCTGTGGGTAGGGAGAGTGTGTGTGTTAATGTTCCGTGGGTAGGGAGAGTGTGTGTGTTAATGTTCCGTGGGTAGGGAGAGTGTGTGTGTTAATGTTCTGTGGGTAGGGAGAGTGTGTGTGTTAATGTTCTGTGGGTAGGGAGAGTGTGTGTGTTAATGTTCCGTGGGTAGGGAGAGTGTGTGTGTTAATGTTCTGTGGGTAGGGAGAGTGTGTGTGTTAATGTTCTGTGGGTAGGGAGAGTGTGTGTGTTAATGTTCTGTGGGTAGGGAGAGTGTGTGTGTTAATGTTCCGTGGGGTCAGTCCCAGCTGTATGCTGTCAGGGACAGATTCAGTTGCCCACAGAAATGCAGTGAATAGATTCAATGGGATTTAAACAGTAAATGTAAAGTGGCATGTTGGTCTGAACATGACAAATCTCAGTCCTGCTGAATGTAACCATGGTGGCTATATCTCCAGGTATACTGTGTCCAGATATATTATGTGATTATAGTATGTGATGTCTCCAGACATATTATGTGATTTTAGCATGTGATGTCTCCAGACATTATGTGATTTTAGCATGTGATGTCTCCAGACATATTATGTGATTTTAGCATGTGATGTCTCCAGACATATTATGTGATTTTAGCATGTGATGTCTCCAGATATATTATGTGATTTTAGCATGTGATGTCTCCAGATATATTATGTGATTTTAGCATGTGATGTCTCCAGACATATTATGTGATTTTTGCATGTGATGTCTCCAGACATATTATGTGATTTTAGCATGTGATGTCTCCAGACATATTATGTGATTTTAGCATGTGATGTCTCCAGATATATTATGTGATTTTAGCATGTGATGTCTCCAGATATATTATGTGATTTTTGCATGTGATGTCTCCAGATATATTATGTGATTTTTGCATGTGATTACTCCAGATATACTGTGATTATAGTGAGGACCTAATTAGGAGTTAGCCAATAGATAATGATGACAGGTGCTGATGAGCTGGTAGTTACCCAGCATGGTGAGCTGGTCGATGGCGTTGATTATGCGTAGACACTCGTGGTTCCTCGTTGCAGTGCCCCACTCCCCCTCCAGAGGAACGTACAGTAGCTCCCTCTGCTCTTCCTCGGTCAGTGGGACACTCTGACCCAACTCCTCTGGAAACACTACTGGGGGAGGATGGGAGAGAGAGGAGGGATGGAGAGAGGGAGGGGAGGAGGAGGGGGAGAGAAAGGTGTGAAAATCCACTCTCCCCTGGATAAACTACTGGAGGAAAACAACTCATTGATAGATATGTTGGATAAGGATTTAATGAACATCTGTGCATCCTACCATCATCGGGGATTGGCTCCATATCCCAAGGACTCATCTTCTCCGTGTCTCCATTATCCCAGCTACACAAGAACACAACATGTTATGAATACCATTTCAGTCACAGAGAAACCAGTGCAGGCCCATTTAGGATTAATGCAAGGTTACAAAGTCTCATAGGGGTATTATAGCCTACCAGACATTGTAACACTGGAACAGACTGTCTGGGTACTCTGACTGGAAGGGCTCCTGGTCCTCAATGGTCCCAAACCACCAGGCATCATCTATTACGGACCGAAACCTGTCACCTACACACACACATATAACACACACACACACATCATTGCCGAGTCCTAATGGGACAGGTTGACTTACTTTGCTATGTTTTAAAAATTATTAAATAAAACAACTTATTTATTAGTACAATCACTGGAAAAACAACTTCTATTTTCTACTCAGGAAAACTACAGCATCCAGACACGCGTACAGTATAGTACCCAATTTTAGAACAAAGCCCTAACACCCTATCCTCTAAATAGTACCCCATTTTGGAAGAAAGCCCTAACACCATCTCCCCAATATAGTACTACCAGGCTAACCAACCCTGTTCCTGTAGGTTTTCATTCCAACTCTAATTTAACACACCTGATTCTAATAATTAGCTGGATGAAAAGCATAACCGGGTTAGTCACAAATGGGGCTGGAAAGAAAACCTACCGGACGGTAAGTCTCCAGAATCAGCCATGTTAGTACACTTTTTTAGAAAAATGCCCTAAAACCCTATAAGTACATTACTTTAGACCAGAACCCAAGCACCCTATTCCCTACATAATACACTACTTTAGACAAGAACCCAAGCACCCTATTCCCTACATAATACACTACTTTAGACCAGAACCCAAGCACCCTATTCCCTACATAATACCCTACTTTAGACCAGAACCCAAGCACCCTATTCCCTACATAATACACTACTTTAGACCAGAACCCAAGCACCCTATTCCCTACATAATACACTACTTTAGACAAGAACCCAAGCACCCTATTCCCTACATAATACACTACTTTAGACCAGAACCCAAGCACCCTATTCCCTACATAATACCCTACTTTAGACCAGAACCCAAGCACCCTATTCCCTACATAATACACTACTTTAGACCAGAACCCAAGCACCCTATTCCCTACATAATACACTACTTTAGACCAGAACCCAAGCACCCTATTCCCTACATAATACACTACTTTAGAAAAAAAGCCCAATCACACTATACTCTACATATTTCAGAACTTCAGACCAGAGACACATGGGAAAGTGGCGCACAGTGATGACGTCAGAGTGGGTCCTAGAGGGACTAACCAATGGTCCAGTGACGTTTTCTGGCGTTATCAAACTGTTGCCGCAGAACCAGGAAGTCAATCACATCAGGCATGTCGTGGTATCTATGACAACATCCCAAGAACACATATGTTAGAAACAACATCTCACACACAGACACACACAGACACACACAGACACACACAGACACACACAGACATCCCTTACTTCATTGAGAATGATCCCCCCGTCAGCTTGCCAGAGTCTGGATCCAGGAAGGAGAGTTTGAGGCAGCAGAGAGTCGGAAGACCCACCTCATATTTAATACCCACAATCTTCATCAGCTCCTGCTCCTACACACAGACACACACACACACACACACACAGACACACACAGACACACACACACAGACACACACAGACACACACAGACACACACACAGACACACACACAGACACACACAGACACACACAGACATACAGACATACAGACACACAGACACACAGACACACACACACACACACAGACACACACACACACACAGACACACACACACACACACAGACACAAACACACACACACACAGACACACACACACACAGACACACACACACACAGACACACACACACACACACACACACACACACACACACACACACAGACACACACACACACACAGACACACACACACACACACACACAGACACACACACACAGACACACACACACACACACACACAGACACACACACACACAGACACACACACAGACACACACACACACAGACACACACACAGACACACACACACACACACAGACACACACACACACTTCCTGACATCAGTATGACTTAGGCATTTATTTGATAATCTTACTCAGACAATCTTGCATGTTTTCTTGGAAGGTGAGAGTGTATTGTGTTACCCGTAGCTCCATCTTGTGCCATGGCTGTTTCTTGGGGTTGATGCTGTAGATCTTGCTCTGTTTGGCCATCTCCACGTAGGCTTCATGTCCCTGACGGAAATAATACACCTAAAAAAACACAGTGTTAGGACATCACATTAACTTTGGGGTCAGGAGTGAAATTTAGGTTTAAGGTTTGGTCTTTGGCGCTAGGTTAGGTTTAGGGAATTCTTTTGTTTTTAACAATACTGCATTTTGGGTCCTTGTATGTGTGTACTTTGTGTGTGTGTACTGTGTACTGTGTGTGTGTGTGTGTGTGTGGGTGTGTGTGTGTGTTACCTCATCTCCCATCTGTGGTATATAGGGACATCTTCTGGGAATTGTGTCTGTTATCCAGGGGGATGGAAGCCACTCCTCCAAAGTTAGCCCCGCCTCTTGGAATTCAGCCCTCTAAGGGAGGAAGAAAGAGAAACGGAGAGGGAGACAGAAAGATTTCAGTGGAAAGAAAGAATCCACCATCCTGTACAACAACTGAAAACTTGTTCAGTTAAAAACTACGACTGAAAAAAACTATGTCATGGGCCTTTCAACACACCTTCCTCCTCCTTTCCTTTGGCTTCTTCTTCTTTGGTAATGCTCCATCTTTGTCGACTTTGTCTTTCTTTCTGTCTTTTTTCCTCTCTCTCCTCTTCTCTCCATCCTCCTCAGAGCTGCTGCTCTTCTTCTTCACCTTTACGCTCTTCTTTGGTGGTTCCAGGTTGATCCCTGCATCTGCTGTCCAGTCTGAGTAGTCGCTGGAGTAGTCACTACAGGAACCGATCAGTCAGATTAGACATTATACCAAGACAGAGTAGTCACTGTAGTAGTTTTTATAGTAGTTACCATAGTAGTCAATATGGTAAGAGTATTCTGAGTAGTCCTGTGAGTAGTCCCTGAAGTATTCATTATAACAAATGAAAAAGTGTTCATGGCAGTGCTCAATATAGCTACAAAGTAATCTGAGTAATCAGTGGAGTAGTCACTGCAGAAACAGCGTAATCAGTGGAGTAGTTACTGCAGAAACAGTGTTATCATTGCAGTAGTCACTGCAGAAACAGCATAATCAGAGGAATCACTGGAGTTATCACTGCAGAAAAAGTGTAATCAGAGTAAACTCTGAAGTAGTCAATGAAAAAACTGCATAATCATTGAAGTCGTCACTGCAGACACTGCACAATCACAGTAATCACTGGAGTAGTCACTGTAAAACATTAATCATTAGAGTAGTCACTGCAGAAATTTCATAATCTGAGTATTCACTGGATCAGCTGTCACTGCAAAAGCAGCGTTATCACTAGAGTAGTCACTGCAGGAGCAGCGTAATCTGAGTACTCAGTGGAGTAGTCACTGCAGAAACAGCAAAATTAGAGTAAAGACTGTCACCTTTAATTTGAGGGTATTTTCATCCATTTAATTTGAACCATTTATAAAATACAACATGTTTGTACATAGTCCACTATCTTTAGGGTGCCAAAAGTAGTCAATCAGGTTAACATTATTAATGTTTAATGGAAGTACTGTCTGAAGTTTACGAGTGATAAACATCAAGTGACATTCACTGTATGTAATATACAGTAGTTAACTTTAGTATAGCCAATACTAAATTAAACACTGTTCAATGGTTCCTTTAAGGTCCCAGTAAAACTCACCTCGCCAAAGTTACCTCACCAAAGTTACCTCACCAAAGTTACCTCACCAAAGTTATCTAAAAGGAGATCCTGCTGCATCAATCTTCCCATGCTAGCTAAGATTATACTACATATAAAGCCAATAATGTAGTGCAGTAATGTAGATTATAGAGAATCTTCATCAGTTCTTAAGGTTTGGTTGGCTCAGATTCCCTTATCCAAGGGTTAGGGTTTGGTTGGTTCTGGGTCCCACATACAGGGGTTGGGGTTTGGTTGGTTCCGGGTCCCACATACAGGGGTTGGGGTTTGGTTGGTTCAGGGTCCTACATACAGGGGTGGGGTTTGGTTGGTTCCGGGTCCCACATACAGGGGTTGGGGTTTGGTTGGTTCCGGGTCCCACATGCAGGGGTTGGGGTTTGGTTGGTTCAGGGTCCTACATACAGGGGTGGGGTTTGGTTGGTTGGTTGGTTCAGGGTCCTACATACATGTGTTGGGGTTTGGTTGGTTGGTTCAGGGTCTTACATACAGGGGTTGGGGTTTGGTTGGTTCAGGGTCCTACATACAGGGGTTGGGGTTTGGCTGGTTCAGGGTCCTACATACAGGGGTTGGGGTTTGGTTGGTTCAGGGTCCTACATACAGGGGTTGGGGTTTGGTTGGTTCAGGGTCCTACATACAGGGGTTAGGGTTTGGTTGGTTCAGGGTCCTACATACAGGGGTTGGGGTTTGGTTGGTTGGTTCAGGGTCCTACATACAGGGGTTGGGGTTTGGTTGGTTCAGGGTACTACATACAGGGGTTGGGGTTTGGTTGGTTCAGGGTCCTACATACAGTGGTTGGTTCAGGGTTCAGGGTTCAGGGTTTGGTTGGTTCAGGGTCCTACATACAGTGGTTGGTTCAGGGTTCAGGGTTCAGGGTTTGGTTGGTTCAGGGTCCTACATACAGGGGTTGGTTCAGGGTTCAGGGTTTGGTTGGTTCAGGGTCCTACATACAGGGGTTGGTTCAGGGTTCATGGTTTGGTTGGTTCAGGGTCCTACATACAGTGGTTGGTTCAGGGTTCAGGGTTCAGGGTTTGGTTGGTTCAGGGTCCTACATACAGTGGTTGGTTCAGGGTTCAGGGTTCAGGGTTTGGTTGGTTCAGGGTCCTACATACAGGGGTTGGTTCAGGGTTCAGGGTTTGGTTGGTTCAGGGTCCTACATACAGGGGTTGGTTCAGGGTTCATGGTTTGGTTGGTTCAGGGTCCTACATACAGGGGTTGGTTCAGGGTTCAGGGTTTGGTTGGTTCAGGGTCCTACATACAGTGGTTGGTTCAGGGTTCGGTTGGTTCAGGGTCCTACCTGGAACTGCTGTGGTCTTCAGGCCAAGGCTCCTTCTCCTCTTCCTCCTCCTCCTTCTCCTCCGAAGTGTTTCCATTAACAGGGTGAGGACGCACCTCCCCCTCTCCCTGAAGTAGGGGGTTCAGAGAGGAGTAAGAGAGTTATGAGTTCTTACTTACCAGTGCAACACTCCGCCATCTTTTAAATGTCATTCTTTCTGCAGTAAACTTCTGCATGACATTATTTGATGTCATGCAGAAACCTAAACATCATCATGAACAACACCACACCTCGGAGATGCTCTCATTGTCATCGTCATCATCTGCCACCTCAGCGCTCTGACGACTCGTTTCCTCGACAGCCGCGCGTGTCTGGTAGCCATGGTTGCCATGGTTACTCTGACTCCTCCTGGCCTCCTCCGTCACACACTCTGGAGAGGAGAACTGAAGCAAATACACATATATACATTATCTACATCAACTACATTATCTAGAGTATCTAAAGACAATACAAAATATATAGCATATCTAAGACATCTACATTACCTACAGGAACCACAACCATAACTACATTATCCATTACACCTACATGTCGACATTATCTACAAAAACTACAGTAGCAAAATGCCCTACAGCATTGACATTACACTACTGTAACTACATTATCTACAGCATGTACATTATCTATCGTAACTGCAGTATCTACAGTGTAGATGTGTGTGTGTGTGTGTTCTACCTTGTTTTCTCTGTGGAGGTGAACTGTGCGTCTCTTTCTTTCTGATCTGTAGACACTGATCTCCTCCTCTCCTTTAGCTTCCCTCCAGTTCAGCTGTCTACTACACAGAATCACACATGCAGACACAAACCCTCAGCAAACAGTCAGTCTGTCCCAGAGAGACTAACGAGGCTCTGCTCTTCACATCCAGAACCCTTCAAAAACTGCCAAATCAAGTCGGGGAGACATCATGAAATCACGATCACAAGCTTCTCTAGAAATCTAAAAGTAAGCTCATTACAGCCAAAACAATTAAAGAAAAAGGATAATGAACTTTAAATAATAATAGTTTTGCGGGGACAGTTACATAGGTCCTTAAACTATCTAAAGCTGTCAAACAACCCAGGTTATCACCATCCTAAAACAAGAAAACATTTCACTTTGTAGAAATACCACGTTAAAGGAAAGGCAGAGGCCTCAGTGAATCCAACAACCAGCCGCACAGTGTGTCTGTTAATGTGTGTGTTAAGGTGTGCGTGTTTAGGTGTGTGTGTGTGTGTGTTAATGTGTTTGTGTGTTGAGGTGTGTTTACCTGAGGACGCCCAGGCCCAGCTCTGGAACCAGAACCCTGCGGCTCCAGGCCACCAGGTCAGTCTCCGTGGCCATCTGGCTTCGGGGAGCGTTGCTGTGCATCTGCCTCACCCCCTCGATCTGACCGCTGCGACGCAGACCCACGTTGGGGGGGGAGTGGACCTCAGAGGGGGAGCCCACGGATCCTTGGGAGGGGGGAGGGGAGGGGGCGGTCTGTTAGCACAATGAGTCATAGTCTACACCCAATCAGACCAATACAGAACTATAGATTTTAGTTACTTGTTTTTGGGGGGAAACTGTTTTGGACTAGAGCTTTCTGACTGGACTGTCTGACATAGAACTGGACTAGCTGTCTGACTGGACTGTCTGACATAGAACTGGACTAGCTGTCTGACTGGACTGTCTGACATAGAACTGGACTAGCTGTCTGACTGGACTGTCTGACATAGAACTGGACTAGCTGTCTGACTGGACTGTCTGACATAGAACTGGACTAGCTGTCTGACTGGACTGTCTGACATAGAACTGGACTAGCTGTCTGACTGGACTGTCTGACATAGAACTGGACTAGCTGTCTGACATAGAACTGGACTAGCTGTCTGACTGGACTGTCTGTGTGTACCTCTCATGGCCCTGGTATGCGTGTCTGTAGACAGTCTCTGGTCCTGCTCCTGCTGCAGTCTGTGGATCATGTTGTCCAATGGAGACGCTCCTTCAACAGCTTGTTCACTGACCACCTGGTTCAGACCTGATTACAGACAGACACACATTATGGTTTTAACGCAACCAGAACACTGTAACGCTGTCTGAATGTGCAGCCCCAGTAACACAGTCTGAACGTACAGCCCCAGTAACACAGTCTGAACGTACAGCCCCAGTAACACAGTCTGAACGTACAGCCCCAGTAACGCAGTCTGAACAAACAGCCCCAGTAACGCAGTCTGAACAAACAGCCCCAGTAACGCAGTCTGAACAAACAGCCCCAGTAACGCAGTCTGAACGAACAGCCCCAGTAACGCAGTCTGAACGAACAGCCCGAGTAACACAGTCTGAAGAAACAGCCCCAGCAACACAGTCTGAAGAAACAGCCCCAGTAACACAGTCTGAAGAAACAGCCCCAGTAACACAGTCTGAAGAAACAGCCCCAGTAACACAGTCTGAACGAACAGCCCCAGTAACACAGTCTGAAGGAACAGCCCCAGTAACACAGTCTGAACAAACAGCCCCAGTAACACAGTCTGAACAAACAGCCCCAGTAACACAGTCTGAACGAACAGCCCCAGTAACACAGTCTGAACGAACAGCCCCAGTAACACAGTCTGAACGAACAGCCCCAGTAACACAGTCTGAACGAACAGCCCCAGTAACACAGTCTGAACGAACAGCCCCAGTAACACAGTCTGAACGAACAGCCCCAGTAACACAGTCTGAACGAACAGCCCCAGTAACACAGTCTGAACGAACAGCCAGTGGTTCTGAAGTCCTACATGAGGAGTACCTGAGGAGGTGACTCCCATCTGAGGTATAAGCTGTTGGTCTCTGCAGCTCTCCCGGCCGGGAACGAGACGCTGGTATCGAGGAGGGTGGGGGTTACCGTCCACGTCGACCAGGAAGGGCGGTGGCATGAGGTGGGGCGCCTGCTGCGTCTGCTCATCTAACACGTAGTTATTGGCATCACGGATCAGCGGCCGGTAGTCGGTGTGGAAGAACATCTGGTCCGCTATCTGGAAGAGTTAAACAGAATGTGTTTTGTTGTTGGTCATTTAGTCAGATTTACTACGTCCTTTGGATTTGGTCGCATAGCAGCTGTAGAACGGTTGTAGAGACTTTGTGTAGTATTTGTATATTTGTGGCAGTGTTTTGTATGGTGGTACCATAATAGCAGTGGGGTAGCATTATTATGGCATTTTGCAATCATATTAGTAGCACAGTAGTAGTTTAACGTATTTTACAAGTATAGTAGTAGCATAGTAACACAGTAATAGAGGTAGTAGTTTTATAGTATAGTAGTGTACTACTATTGTACCAGCATTGTTTTTGCTTCATAGTATAATATTAAAACAATCCAGGTACTGCAGTAGTAATGTAGTACTAGCTTAGTAGTCAATTATAGTGTAGTACTAATCCTAGCATTGTATGAGTAGGACACTTGTAGTATATAAGTAGTGTTATAGAAGAGTAGGACAATCGTAGTATAGAAGTGTTGTTATAGAAGAGTAGGACAATCGTAGTATAGAAGTAGTGTTTTAGATGAGTAGGACAATCGTAGTATAGAAGTAGTGTTATAGAAGAGTAGGACAATCGTAGAATAGAAGTAGTGTTATAGAAGAGTAGGACAATCGTAGAATAGAAGTAGTGTTATAGAACAGTTGGAAACTCATAATGTTTACCTTGTCATATTTGCTGCTGGAGCCAAAGCCGAAGATGAGCAGGTGACCATGGGAGTCTGTAGCCGCAAAGTGTTGACCGTCTGGACTACATTTACAGTCAAACACTGCCCCATGGCCCTGCCCCTCGATCTAGAACAGTTACAGTGGTTGGACAATTAGTGACATCATCATTACAGACATGGCCCTGGATCTATAACAGCAACCCTGATGCGGCAGTTTGGAATGGATGAGGTTAACTCCCTGTGTCTCTTCTGCACTATTCCACTGGCTCTTCTCACTGCCCAAGTCTCAGGCCTCATGATCTGTCCTTCACATTCACATCCCCCTGTCCACTTTTTTGAGGAGGGACGTCTCAGGCTTTGGACACCGTTAGTTTGCATCGAACCTGGCATACTGCTCCTACAGGAGGATGAGGGGAGGATCTGAATCTCCTCAACAGATTATCACTGGTGACCCGCAGGGCTCAGTTCTGGGTACCTATGCAATATTTCTTAATGTGGAAACATTAGTAGTTGTTTTGACTTTCTGAACAATAAAGTGGGTGAGCCCTTGTAGACCCTCCCCCCATAACCTGCTCCAGTCTAAATGACTACTGAAAATGTTCAGGCGCAAGTCAGTGTGCTCCAGATCTGAAACGGACAGATCCATTTCCCCACCAGCAGTGCGGACATCTCATCGACGGACAGATGAACCACAGCGCATGCACCAGCAACAGTCAAAATGCAACGCTGCATTTCAGAACCTTGCCAGGGTTTCCCCTACTTCCCACTGATGCGCTTGTGGCAACCAGCGAAACATGACATGACGTACAGAAAGCAAGACAGAAAACCTCCTCTTAGACAAGGCCCGCTGGGAGTTCCTGAACCTGAGACCCTAACCCCGCCCACTGGCCCCTCACCATGTTGAAGTAGGATCGTATCTTGACCCCACGGGCCAGGTCCCAGACGATGGCGTTCCCATCATGGCCGGCGCTGAACAAGATGCGTGGGTCGAAGGGGTGTGGCTCCAGGACAAACACCTCATCCTCATGACCCTGCAGGTACCACAGATCAATTATAAATCCTATAATCAATGCATGTGAATCACTAACAGGATCTCACATGACAACATTATGGTTTTATGGTATTATGACAAACGTCTATTTTGGACCACATGGTTAAAGACTCAGTTATAGCGTTAAATCACAATAAAAATGAACAGCTGACTTGCTCTTCCCTTTATTGTGGGGGTCTGCGGGAAAAGAAACTTTGGTCTTCTTCATTCAAATTACCCAGATAAACTTCTGATAATGGCTTGTAGATCAGGAGATGGTGTGTGTGTTAGTGTGTGTGTGTGTTAGTGTGTGTGTGTGTTAGTGTGTGTGTGTGTGTGTGTGTGTGTGTGTGTGTGTGTACCATCAATACGTGGATGAGGTTTCCCGTGGTGGAGTTCCAGACTTTGAGCGTCAGGTTGTTGGCGGCTGTGATGACCGTGTTGTCGTGGCGATCCCAGGCTACCATGGTTACCTTCAATTTGGTCACCTTGTCCTCCAAGGGGGGTGGGTTGTATTTCCTGGTAAATATGACATCATAACATCAATAATCAATAAGCATGAACTATACCAGCTAGAATTATTAAGACGGATTACAGAGACTGCCCTTGGAAGTACTGAATAAGTATGACAGAGCGTACCCTGACAGTTTGATCTGTGTGTGTCTGTGTGTGTGTGTGTGTGAGTGAGTGTGTACCCTGGTAGTTTGGTCTGCATGTGTGTGTGTGTACCCTGGTAGTTTGGTCTGCATGTGTGTGTGTGTACCCTGGTAGTTTGGTCTGCATGTGTGTGTGTGTACCCTGGTAGTTTGGTCTGCGTGTGTGTGTGTGTACCCTGGTAGTTTGGTCTGCGTGTGTGTGTGTACCCTGGTAGTTTGGTCTGCGTGTGTGTGTGTGTACCCTGGTAGTTTGGTCTGCATGTGTGTGTGTACCCTGGTGGTTTGGTCTGCATGTGTGTGTGTACCCTGGTAGTTTGGTCTGCATGTGTGTGTGTACCCTGGTAGTTTGGTCTGCATGTGTGTGTGTACCCTGGTAGTTTGGTCTGCGTGTGTGTGTGTACCCTGGTAGTTTGGTCTGCATGTGTGTGTGTACCCTGGTAGTTTGGTCTGCGTGTGTGTGTGTACCCTGGTAGTTTGGTCTGCGTGTGTGTGTGTACCCTGGTAGTTTGGTCTGCATGTGTGTGTGTACCCTGGTAGTTTGGTCTGTGTGTGTGTGTACCCTGGTAGTTTGGTCTGCATGTGTGTGTGTACCCTGGTAGTTTGGTCTGTGTGTGTGTGTGTACCCTGGTAGTTTGGTCTGTGTGTGTGTGTGTACCCTGGTAGTTTGGTCTGTGTGTGTGTGTGTACCCTGGTAGTTTGGTCTGCATATCCAGTAGAATGCTTCTCCATTCCTGCTGCTGAAGCTGCCAGATACGAGCTGTACCATCTCTGCTACCACTCACAAACCTACACATAAACAATACACATTAGTTACACACACACTTTATTCACACACACACACTATGTGTACACTGGCAATCAATCAATCAGTTAATCAAATATATTTGAATGTCAAATGTATATTGGCAATTGTCAAATAGTGCTTATACAAATACTTAGCCAAAAAACCCCAGGTGCAAGTAACTTTGGTGTGTGGCTTTCTAAATCCTCCCAGACTGGTGGGTATGAATAATTCTCCATCTTTTTATTTTGGCTTGAGGGTTTACCACACAGTCCTGTAATCATTACCACCTGTTCTGGTTCACCTCATTCTATGTTATGTGGTGGTAAAGGTAGGTGTGTACTACGTTTTTCAGCACCCAGAAATTGCGTTTCTGTTTATTTGTTTTGCAAATAAGGTTTAAACATTTTTGAATTGATTTGTTGAATTGGTTTACTTTTATCAATGAAAGTGGCTGGAATTGAATGCAGATATACATGAGTCCCAATATGTAAAATTTTCCAGGGGGTGTACTTAATATATGTCCATATATTATAACACCCTCAGTGTATTTTTATAACACACACACACACAAATAGGCTCACACACACACACACAAACAGGCTCACACACAAACACAAACAGGCTCACACACACACACAAACAGGCTCACACACACACACAAACAGGCTCACACACACACACACAAACAGGCTCACACACACACACAAACAGGCTCACACACACACACACAAAAACACACACACACACGCAAAAACACACACACAAAAACACACAAAAACACACACACAGAAACACAGGGATAAACCCTCACCTGTCACTGCAGTTTGAGAACTGGATGCTGTCCACTTTATCCTGAGAGAGAACGAGAGACAGAGACAGAAAGAAAGGAGAGACGGAAAGCGATAAATGGTGACAGAAGAGAGGGAGAAACAGAGAGAACAACAATCAGCTCAACCCCTTGTAAGGATCCACTAATAAAAATAAAAATACATTAACAATGAACAGACTCAGTGAAAACAGCCTGGCCACTGAGACAGGATGTCAGGTGGAAAGACTCTGTTAACACTGTGGATCAGGTGGAAAATAAACATCTTCTCCCATTTTCCTTGCAGGTCTTCTCAAGCTCTGCCATATTGGATGGGGAACGTCAGTGAACTCCAATCCTGAAGTCTCCACACAAATGTTCAGTGAGGATCAAGTCCAGGCTTTGACTGGGCTAGACAAGGACATTCACAGACTTGTCATGAAGCCTCTCCAGCGTTTTCTTGGCTGTGTGCTTTGGGTTTGTTGTCATGCTGAAAGACCTTTGCCCCAGCTGGAGGTCCTGTGAGCTCTGGATCAGGGTTGCTTCAAGGACCTCTCTGTAGTTTGCTCCTTATGTCCTTCCCCCAATCCTGACCATCTCCCACACTGAGAATCATCCCTGACCATCTCCCAGTCCCTGCAGCTGAGAATCATCCCTGACTATGTCCCAGTCCCTGCAGCTGAGAATCATCCCAGACCATCTCCCCAGTCCCTGCAGCTGAGAATCATCCCTGACCATCTCTCAGTCCCTGCCACTGAGAATCATCCCTGACCATCTCCCCAGTCCCTGCCGCTGAGAATCATCCCTGACCATCTCCCCAGCCCCTGCCGCTGAGAATCATCCCTGACCATCTCCCCAGTCCCTGCCGCTAAGAATCATCCCTGACCATCTCCCCAGTCCCTGCCGCTGAGAATCATCCCTGACCATCTCCCAGTCCCCTACTGCTGAGAATCATCCCAGCAGCCTGATGCTCCATGCATCATCAAATCTGAGGTCTACAGAGGTCTACAGAGGTCTACAGAGGTCTACAGAGGTCTACAGAGGTCTACAGAGGTCTACAGAGGTCTACAGAGGTCTACAGAGGTCTACAGAGGTCTACAGAGGTCTACAGAGGTCTACAGAGGTCTACAGAGGTCTACAGAGGGTTCCTTGGACTTCATGGTTTGATTTTTACTCTGAAACGCCCTGTTAAGTGTGGGTCCTTATAGAGACAGGTGTGTGCCTTCCTAAATCATGTCCAATACATTTCATTTGCCACAGGTGGAATCCAATCAAGTTGTAGAGAAACTTCAAAGATAACCAGAATGCATCTAAGCAAAGTACACGAGATACTTCCATTTTATATTATCAAAACACTGGCACAATGCTTTGTCGTGATGGGGTATTGTGTGTAGACTCAAGGAACAAAAAAAGTATAAATGAAGTCTGTAACACAACAAAATGTGGAGAAAGTGACGGGCCCACTAGATACACACACACCTCTGTCTCTGTCAATCTCTCTCTCTCTCTCTCACTGTCTCGCTGTCTCTCTCTCACGGTCTCTGTCAATCGCTCTCACTCTCTCTCTCTCTCTCTCTCTCTCACTGTCTCGCTGTCTCTCTCTCACGGTCTCTGTCAATCTCTCTCTCGCTGTCTCTGACACTTTCAGTACTCACAGTGTGTGCCTCCAGTTCAGAGATCTTCTCAGGTTGCCCTGATCCAAAGTAAAACACTCTGATGATGTGATCTGTGCTGCCAGTGGCTAGAAACATACCACCTAGGAACAAACACACAAACAATCAATAATGAGTGCAATCATGATCAATGAGTAAACAACTTAAGAAAGCTCACGTGGTATCATGGTTACCTGCGCTGAAAGAGGAGCAGATCATCTGAACTCCGGGTCTGGACCTCTCTGTGAACTTACCAGGACCCTGACTAGAAACACACACACACATTCGTGTTAATTCTAGTCTGTGTTATTGTGCATGTGCATTAACGTCTGCTCATGTGTGTGTGACTCTCACCCGAACTTAAGCGTGCTCGCATCCCACTGCCAGAAGCAGATCGTTCCATCGGCTCCGGTGGAGGATAGGAACCGCTTAAAACCACTGACCAGAGGAGAGAACTGCACAAAGACATACGTGAGATCCAAAGGCCACTAATTAGAGATGAGATCCAAAGGCCACTAATTAGAGATGAGATCCAAAGGCCACTAATTAGAGATGAGATCCAAAGGCCACTAATTAGAGATCAGATCCAAAGGCCACTAATTAGAGATGAGATCCAAAGGCCACTAATTAGAGATGAGATCCAAAGGCCACTAATTAGAGATGAGATCCAAAGGCCACTAATTAGAGATGAGATCCAAAGGCCACTAATCCAAAGGCCACTAATTAGAGATGAGATCCAAAGGCCACTAATTAGAGATGATATTCAAAGGCCACTAATTAGAGATGAGATCCAAAGGCCACTAATTAGAGATGATATTCAAAGGCCACTAATTAGAGATGAGATCCAAAGACCACTAATTTGAGATGAGATCCAAAGACCACTAATTTGAGATGAGATCCAAAGACCACTAATTTGAGATGAGATCCAAAGACCACTAATTTGAGATGAGATCCAAGGAACCTACCTGTAGGGAGGTGATAGAAGCAGCATGGCCCTCCAGTACAGCCAGAGGAGCGCAGGTTTGAAGACACCACACCCTGATGGTCTTGTCACAGCTCCCTGCCGCTAGCATGGTGTTCTCATAGCTCACCTGCCATGCCCATGCGCGCACACACACACACACACACATTAGCAAAACTAACGGTAAACAAATACATTTTACATTTTAGTCATTTAACAGATGCTTCTATTTGAAGTGAATTACAGGAGCAAGAAGGGTTAACTGCCTAGCATTAGGGAACACTGACCGGCGTGGGGACTTCAGACTAGCATTAGGGCACACTGACCGGCGTGGGGACTTCAGACTAGCATTAGGGCACACTGACCGGCGTGGGGACTTCAGACTAGCATTAGGGCACACTGACCGGCGTGGGGACTTCAGACTAGCATTAGGGCACACTGACCGGCGTGGGGACTTCAGACTAGCATTAGGGCACACTGACCGGCGTGGGGACTTCAGACTAGCATTAGGGAACACTGACCGGCGTGGGGACTTCAGACTAGCATTAGGGCACACTGACCGGCGTGGGGACTTCAGACTAGCATTAGGGCACACTGACCGGCGTGGGGACTTCAGACTAGCATTAGGGAACACTGACCGGCGTGGGGACTTCAGACTAGCATTAGGGAACACTGACCGGCGTGGGGACTTCAGACTAGCATTAGGGAACACTGACCGGCGTGGGGACTTCAGACTAGCATTAGGGCACACTGACCGGCGTGGGGACTTCAGACTAGCATTAGGGCACACTGACCGGCGTGGGGACTTCAGACTAGCATTAGGGAACACTGACCGGCGTGGGGACTTCAGACTAGCATTAGGGCTAATACTTGCAGGCTTTGGTTTAAGTTTTAGATGAAGGTTACAAATAAATTGACAAGCTTTACAATTATGGTTACATTTATGGGATAGGTTTAGGGTTAAGGTTGGTTAAGTTTAGATAAACGTTATGAAGGTTAGTGTTAAAACAGATTTTTGATAGCAATTCCGAGTACTGTGAGTGTGTTCACAGTGAACTCCAAAAATATATGGACAGTGTCAGATTTGGTTTTATTTGTTTATTTTTCTTTGCATTGTGATCCAGCACTAGGAATGAAACAACAACTATGTCAACAAATTGCAGACTCTTGCAGTTTCTTGTATGTAATGCACCAAACAGTTGGTTCTGTCACATTTAATGTTTTGTCTATGTCTCTGCATCCTGATTGCCACCTTGGCTTGCATTGTCACTTTGTTCCTCACAAATTTAGACTCCAGCAACAGACACCAAATGCAGATTTGAAGACTAAATTCAAGATTAGACATTGATAGCTCTCTTGTAATGATGCAAACCAAGACACCAATGGGAGAGAGTTAAATGCTATTGGTACTCTAAGCTGACTATGTTCAAAACACACAGATATTTCTAAATGTTTCATCAGAATGGATTTGAGGGAAAAAACCCAAACCGCAGACATTGAAGATGGTCTGGACATTAACGTATCAGTAAATCCAAAGTGCTGGAATACTGAAACAAAAAACTAAATGTGAGTCACTTTCCAAATACTGTTGTAGTTCACTGTGTGTTTGTGTTTACTCACAGCCATGTCGGAGATCTCTGCAGCGTGTCCCCTCAATGTGGCCAACAGACGACCCTCGTCAGTCCCCCAGATCTTCACCAGGCAGTCATCTGAACCCTGACAAACACACAATCACACACACACGTGCTTATCAATACATCTAAATGATTACTGATTACTAACATAAAAAAGAACAATCAGCATTGTAAAGATCCCCACAGGTAATATAAGTCATTCTCATCAATATACATATAAAAGCTTAGACACCAATCAATGAATCAATGTATCAATGTATCAATCAGTAGTCAGTCAGTCTATATCTGGACAGCCAGTCCGTCAGTCTATATCTGGACAGCCAGTCCCTCAGTCTATATCTGGACAGCCAGTCCGTCAGTCTATATCTGGACAGCCAGTCCCTCAGTCTATATCTGGACAGCCAGTCCCTCAGTCTATATCTGGACAGCCAGTCCCTCAGTCTATATCTGGACAGCCAGTCCGTCAGTCTATACAGCAGGACTGACGGAGGTGAAAACCATCAAGTTTACCACTGACTAATTTGACAGAACTGTATAGATCTGTTAAGATAATCACTTGATCAAAACAGAAACAGTTAATCAATAGAGCAATCAATACTTTAAGGCTTACAGTCCAATCAGATTTCTTACACAACCGTTACCGGACAACTTCAGATAAATAAATACATAGTAAACCAATACATAAATACATGAAAAACTGTTTTTACATCTCATGATGACAGCAGGGACAAGAGAGGGTGGGGGAACGAAGCAGGGAAAGAGAGGGAGACTGGGGCGTGAATTTTTGTTTTGGCACCAGGCCAGCGCCTAAGAGGAAAGAAACGTTTTCTTCAGAGAAGACAGAGAGAGAAAAACAAGGATAGAGCGATAGAGGGCACGCAGCACAGCTCAGCGTAGCAGAGAGACTAATCCCTCAGCCATTTTTTGAGATTTAAAACTGAAAGGCTGAGAGATAAAAATGGAGCGGCAGCAGCCAGCTCACTGTAGATCATTATAACACTTCTATTCAACAGACATAACCTAGTCATAACACACAGCGTACCGTAGCAACCCTAACACAGCCACGACTATAGATTTAAAACAGTCATAAGAGAGCTGTAACGCTTCCCAAACACAATGCAGTTATAACATTGTTCCATGATCTATTTATACAATAGTCCTGTGTCATAACATTACACAGCCATCCCATTGTCTCAAAAATGTCCTCACAAAGAACTTTGATTCAACCACATTACAGCCCAGAATAGCCAGAATCCCTCAAGATATGAAACGACAATAAGAAATATCAAATACGGTTCAGGATGTACAACATTTTCAAGGTAAACTCAAACAACAAGTGATTAATAAGCTACTTAGCTTTTAATTGCTAACAACAGCTAACAGTTAATTTGTTAGCTAGAGGCTTTTGGGGAGCATAATCTGGTCTTTGAATTAGTCAATAACTGGTTGATCCGGCCTAATGACCGGGTTGGATGAGACAGTCTAGTCAAGCGATAAGTTCGCTCCCACCCAGCTGACTCGTTTAAAACACTAGATAATGAAGAAAATGCTCCAAATGCTAAAACATGGAGAATCCAGGTTGAGTCCTCTAGTCATCTCTATGGTGCACACATGAAGTGTTGGCCATGATCATGTGGTAAAAGTGAGAAATGCCACTGATTCCATGGAAAATCCTCAGTTCCACGGAAGAATAATTATCCTGAGATTGTTCTGCAAGTGGGAAGTGAAAAGAGTAATTTACCCAAAATGACACAGTGTTCCAAGTTCCTTTACATTTTTAGTAGTTAAAAATTTTTTTTTTGTCATTTAGTAGACACTCATATCCAGAGTGACTTCTACACATTATTCAATCAATCAATCAAATGTATTTACAAAGCCCTTTTTACAACAGCAGTTGTCAAAAAGTGCTTTACAGAGACACCCGGCCTTAAACCCCAAGGAGCAAACAACAGTAGTGTTGAATTTCACTATAATTATACAATAATTCATTATAATGAATTATTGAATTCATTATAATTCATAAATATATATATTTTTTAAATTACACAGGCAGGAGAGGGAATGAATGAACCAATTGAAAGATGGGAATTAGGGGATTAGGGGATTAGGTGCCCATGATGATATGAAGGCCAGATTGGACATTTATCCAGGATAGCAGGGTTAACACAACTACTCCAACCATAACTGCCATGGGAACTTAAGTGACCACAGAAACTAGGGACAACAATTAAAGGCAAATTGACTCGGAGAGGAAGGCATTAGAGGACATGCAATGAACGTCAATACTCCCACACAACATGAAATAGGGGAGAGAAATGAGGAAAAATACATACATAACACATTTTTGTAAACACACAATTAAGCAAAAACAGAAAATAAAATCGACTGGTCCCAAATTGCAGGAAATCTGATTCACAATGCAAAAGTATTCAACCAAATGTCAAAGGGCATAGACTTTTAAAACTGTAGAAATTTGCTTTAAAACTGATGACAAAGGGATTAGAATAGATGCATGCTATTTGTAAATGTTACATATTCCCTCCATTCTATGGCAAAATATTGTGCCCAGACAACTGCCTCTAAAATGTGTGGTCTGACTCCAAGCTAACTATGCCACTATGGCTGAAAACAATCCCAGGGAAACATTGATGAGTCCCACAACTAGAATAGTATAAAAACAGAGCAATTAGAACACATGGGATGAGTACTCTTACAGTGAATTAGAACACACGGGATGAGTGCACTTACAGTGAATTAGAACACACGGGATGAGTGCACTTACAGTGAATTAGAACACACGGGATGAGTGCACTTACAGTGAATTAGAACACACGGGATGAGTGCACTTACAGTGAATTAGAACACACGGGATGAGTGCACTTACAGTGAATTACAACACACGGGATGAGTGCACTTACAGTGAATTAGAACACACGGGATGAGTGCACTTATAGTGAATTAGAACACACAAACACGAATGAGTGCTCTTACAGTTAATTAGAACAAACACACACACAGGATGAGTGCCCTTACAGTTAATTAGAACAAACACACACACACACACACGGGATGAGTGCCCTTACAGTGAATTAGAACAAACACACACACACACGTGGGATGAGTGCCTTTACAGTGAATTAGAACACACAAACACGGGATGAGTGCTCTTACAGTGAAGATGCGTCGTCCAGTGCGATCAAAGGTAACGCAGTAGACGGAGGACAGATGTCCCAGAATCCTCTTGTGCATCTTCATGTGTGTGTAGACCGCCGTGGGGAGGAGCTGACCCAGCCGGTATGAACCAATAAGACGACGGCCGTGATTTGTCTCCACTACAAACACACAGCGGTTTAGGCACACACACACACAATACTAACAACAGGCCTGTTTTCTAGTTATATTTATTTTAGAAGACTGGACAGATCAAAAAATTTGACAAGGTTTAACCAATCAGAGGGCACCTACCAATGCTAGGTGGGCTCCCGTATATGACTGGCGGCTCCGGCGGCCTACCACAGTGCAGCGCTGCCAGGGCCGAACCCTTCCACACCACATGTTTACAACCTGCAGGGGCGCACACATAGAACTACATATAAAACACACAGAGAAATACATATAAAACACACAGAGAAATACATATAAAACACACATAGAAATACATTTAAAACACACACAGAAACACATGTAAAACACACACACACACACAGAAATACATGTAAAACACACACACAGAAATTCATATAAAACACACACACAGAAATACATATAAAACACACACACACACACAGAAATACATGTAAAACACACAGAAATACATGTAAAACACACACACAGAAATACAAGTTAAAAAAAACACACAGAAACACATGTAACACACACACAGACACACATGTAACACACACACAGACACACATGTAACACACACACAGACACACGTGTAACACACACACAGACACAAAAACAGAAACAGAAAAGTTAGAGCCCTAAGTGACTTTGTGGAACGATTGTTGGGGTAAGGTGCACTGGTTTCAGTGTTTTAGAAACGACCACCTTCCAGAACTGACTAGGCTTTACGGAAGGTAGCGAAATTAACAAAAAACTGTCAAGTGACCTCCCATGTGTGGGAACAACTTGATGATGAGAGAAGTCAAAAGAGAAATGCAAGAATCATTCAAGTTAACAGGCTGGCCAAGAACCTGGAAACCACGGCGCAGCGTGGCAGCGTTGTGTAGAACGATGTCTCAAGATGATGACATCACATCACATGACGATGACATCATGTCGCACGATGATGACATCATATCGCACGATGATGACATCACATCCATGTGGGACTTTTGCAACAGCGGGCAGAATCCATGCCCCCAAAACACTCATGGAGTTGTGGAGGGTAAAGGGTCCCGACCCAGTACTAGTAAATAAACTGGCCACTGATACATGTGTAAGACACAAATCTATGAGGTTGTAGTTGTAATTATTCGGTGTTATGAGTCATGCTGAACACGTGGTTAAATACGCTGTTCACTCAGACAAGGATCAGACAAACTCTGATCGTATTAACAAACTGACCTTTTGATCAATCAGACCACCTCTTTTGTCTATTATTGTAAACACAGCCACAAGGCAGATAACTCTGACACAACAGTGACTCTCATTGGTTGGTGGTGGGCTAAGATGTCATGTGACACAACACTGACTCTTATTGGTTCGTAGCAGGCTCTGTCGCCCCGCCCCCAGCAGACTGTGGACCCCAGGGACGCTGGCAGGAACCTCCCTCTCCAGGAGCGGACACACCCTCTGGCACACCTTCAGCAGGTGGTCCGGACTGATGTGGCCATACAGTTTCACCTACACGCGCACAAAACACACACACAAACACGCACAGAAACACGCACACAAACACACACACAAACACGCACACAAACACGCACACAAACACCAAGAGCTTAAAATTGAATCAGAGATTTGTTGCCATGGAAAACATGTGTGGTGCTGTCCTTGACCAATAGAGACAGCCCCAAACATCCTGTCAGTCACTCTGGATAGAAGCATCTGCTAAATTAGTAAAATGAAACATTTCAGTTCCTGTTTTGTGGATGCTTAACAGATGCTTTTGTCAGGAGTGACTTGAAGTAGAGAGTACATATGTTTTCTTACAGTTTTCTTATTGACCCATGCAGGAATCAAACCCACAGCCCCGGCATTGCAAACACCCTGCTTTGCCAACTGAGCTACATGATCACTGTAGAGGGACTGTAGCTTTACATTCAATCTGAGCTACATGCTCATAGTGGAGGGACTGTAGCTTTACATTCAATCTGAGCTACATGCTCATAGTGGAGGGACTGTAGCTTTACATTCAATCTGAGCTACATGCTCATAGTGGAGGGACTGTAGCTTTACATTCAATCTGAGCTACATGCTCATTGTGAAGGGACTGTAGCTTTACATTCAATACATTCCATAGAATTATAATGTCTGTGATTTCATCTCCACTAACTGATCTTTTGAACAATAAGAGTATTGTAATTTTTTTACAGATTTCTTTTTTTTTTTTAACTGCTAAGTGACATTATGTGGAAGAAAATATCTGCATTTGTCTACCTGCGTAATGCAAATGAAAACATTAACATTCCATACACTCACATTCAATGTAATTATCTTCAGTAGAATCACACATCTTCAAATGCCCGGCCTACTTTTTTAGACCACACACTCACGCACGCACCAGAGAACGTGCTCGCATAAATGAGTACATTCTCTCTCACACACACAGACACACAATGCTTCCCAATTCTGTTATCAGCACTGATCCTCTCTGTGCGGGGACACACACACACACACACACACACACACACACACACAAGCACATATACAATTAATGACCCTTTAATTGCCTTTACCATCATCTCATTGGTGTGCCGACGTGATCCGTTTAATAAGCACACCAACACTGTCATGAATATCAGCACATGCCCAGATACTCTCTGTGAGGCAAAGGAACATATGGAGTGTGTGTAACTGCGTGTTTGTGTGTGTGTACATGGATTTGTATTTGTCTGTGTGTGTTTGTTTGTTTGTTTATGTAAGTGTGTGTGTGTGTGTGTGTGTGTGTGAGTGTGTGTGTCAACAGTCTGTAGAGTGCAACAACAATTTGTATTTTACATTAAATTAGGACACTAAATATCCCTTTATCATCATAATTATTATCAATAATATCACTATAATCATTATTACAGTTCCCATTGTTCTTATGATGAAAATAATCTTCAGAATGATTCCTCTATAAAAATACAAAATACGATTTATTAGAATGAGTAAATATATCTAGGTAATATAATATGATCAATATTACCATAATTGTTGTTTTTATTTATATATTTGTTTATTAATAATAAAATATGTATGACAATAGTATTAGTAGTTTTGATTACATTATTACGAATATTTACCATCATAATATTATTTTAATAATTAGTAGTATTTACGTATAGCCTAATATTAATTATTAACATTCATATTAGTATTATCGTGAAAGTCATCTTTTGAAAACAATCTAGTCAACCTAGAGTATAAACGTTTCAACACTGTAACAAAAACCTCCCGTGTAAATAAAAATAAAGAAGAGCGGATCTGTCTGTCTTTCTCTCCGGTTAAAACAATCGATTTCCTCTATTGTCTAATAATTAAGAACATGTCGCATCTTAAGACGAGGCAGCGGAGGAATCATTAACAAGACAGCTAGACACAGGCCCGGGCGGCCGCCTCACAACCCCGCTTGCTGGCGGAGGTAGAAACGGTGAGCGAACAGAGCAGGGGAGAGAGTGAGGAGGGGAGGGTTCAGACACTGTTAACATTGTTGTTTTATAAATGTATACCTTTAGTTTAGTCTACGACACGTGATCAAGACAACAAGGGGATACTGATGGTTAAAGGAAATAATGTTAGGTCTTGGAAAAATTCATGGAGAGGAAAAAAATAATATATAGGGCATAGGTCATTAATATGATAAATTGCCATCAAAATAAAACACTTCTAAAAGAATTAAAACAGCAACATGCTTGATCTCAAAACTCTAAGCGACATACATATTTATTTGACATCGCATTGTGTTCGTTATGCCGTTGTGCGGAAAAGCGTTATAAAAAATCGCCCTGAATTTACCTTTCTAATTAATATGTTAATTAATAATGCTATAATAACCCGTTATTAGCTCAAAATTACCTTTATTCTGCCCCATGTCATCCCTCTCTCCCCCTCTTTCGGTCTCTGCTTCAGTCATGCTGTAAAACACACTGCCCCCCTCTTCCCTTACCGCCACTCTCTTTCTGATAAAACTCCTCTTAGAAGGATGTATTTCTTTCCCAGCGCTTTCTGATATTGCTGTTTATATTCTCCTAAAAGCAGTGTTTTACCTCGTCCCGCTGCGTGTGTTTTAACCACACACTCACACACACACCACGGCTCTACACGGCAGGAGCAGGGAGCCTCCATCTCGCGCTAGCTGTGGCGCAGGAGTCCCTCCCCCGCGCTCTCCAACACCACAACATTCATGACGTACCAAGATTTCACACACAATTTCACTACTATTTAAACGTTTTGGACATGCATGGCACCAAACTCTCACCCTACATTGCCCTATGAACCTGGACGCGACCCCATGGACACCCCTGGCCCAGGTTGGGTTGTAATTTTCTCGTACAATCCTTTTGACTTTTTCCCCCTGATTTAAAAATTGCGGGAAATTCAATTTTTATTTTGCCCTCTCTAAAAAACTTTTTCTCAGTTATAGAACAGCCTTACCAAATCCTCGTATCTCCCAGGGTGCTCCTTCCCCGTCCAGTCCCGTCGTGTGGGTAGCAGCTGCGGCACAGAGACACATTTCACCCACATCACTAACACGGCGAACGCTCGCGTTTGGGTTTTAAAACATTTAATAAGAAATGTTCTAAATATCTACACGAGAGAGTGCAGGGGGAGCAGCGAGATGCCAGGCGAGCAGAGTCACAGCACTCACCTCCTTCTCCTCCACTTCCCGGATCAACGTCTGAAAATATAATTAAAAAAACACACAAAATAAGACACCAAAAACAACCTGAGAATATAGTAAATAATCCTAATATACCCATCTGACCCACCGTCGCTGCGTTCTGGCACGGTCCAGCCTGAAGAAAGCGGGCGATTAGGAAGTAGAGTTCTGTTGGGGTGAGAGAAGGACGGAGTGTTGAGCTACAGAGGAGGGCGCAGGAGCGGTACGGAGAAGAACTAAAGCATCTAAATGTCATATAGTTAGCTTGTTGTACTCACCAGAATTCAGCTGTGCGATTAGTTTACTGTCTGAATCCATTTTGTGGTTGTTTTTAGGGGGCAGCGCAAGGCTGCGTAGGGCTGCGTTGGGCTGAGGGAGTCAGCCCTATAGCTGTCACTGTTTACCCAGCAGGAAGACACTTCCTCCATTCAAGACCGCACCACAGCCAAGCAGCCAGGCCCGGCCACCTACATACCCCTCCGCGCTGCCGTCAAATAGGCCCTACGTTAGGGTCAATCCTATAACAACACGACGCGTCGCATCGATAAAACCAGAATAACTGCTCTGACGGTCACGCGAATGCCTTTGTATCACGTAGGGTGATAAAGATGCGCTAAAAGTTGTTTTATTATTCAGTCCCTCCTCACCCCCACCCTAGCCTGAAAAGCGCAAGCCCGCTGCGCAGGAATACCAAGTAGTGGAGGCTATTTTACGCACGCACGGGACGTCGTAGGGAGGCAGCAGAAATGGCAACAGTGTATCAGAAGAGTGTACCAGAGAAAATGGTTGTTACATTGTAAAGAGATGATCAGTGATTTGATACAGTGCTCTTTTGAGTGTTTTGGTTTACAAACTCCTACAAAGTAGGCTAACAGCTTCGCGCAGCTGGTTATAAAGCTATACACTCATATTTATTGTCAGATCTATTCGCTTGTCAGATCTATTCGGAAAGACCCTATCTGTCAGACCGTGCCTGGTATCGTGATTTGGTGCTGCTCTAACATTTTCGACGTCGTTTTGTTCGTTAATTTGTCGCCAGAGCCAGTGCACTAGGTTTTTCGTCGTGTCGTTATTGTATAACTAACAACGTGTCTAAAACATCACACCCACTCGCGGAGTTCGTCCTCCATTTCTCTCTTTCACTCTGCTGCCTGGCCGAGCCTGTCTCCCAGCAGTAAAATGGGGGAAGGGTTGATGAAAGGAAAGGGGGAATGAGGACTAATGAATGAGACCAAACCTCGTGAGTTACAGGAATCCACGTCAAATGGCAAAATATACGGATAATGTAAAAACATGCATGTAAAGAAAGTCATATTTGTTTTTCGTAGGTTCTTTAGGTTGTCTTAGCGGTCGATGGTAATTTACTTAGACTAATTTCAGTTTCGTTAGATATTTTTAGCTTCCCACCCCCCAAACGGACACAATAATATTAAAGTATATTGTACTGACATTGTACTGAAACAACCATGTTAGTGCCACTTGTCAATCTGATTAGCCACAACTCAAAAACCTCTTGTCACAAAAAAAATTCTAAGATACACCTCTTCCATTTTATTTTCTACTGTGAACTAAAAAGCAATGAATGCATCAATTGGCTTCTGCAAGGGCAGCCTTTCACTGGGTATTTTAATCACTAAGCTGACAGTCTGAGGGAATCCCAGTACTGGGTCCATATTCCCATTTGGGCTCCCACCTGTGTGAAATAGCAGGATCCTATCTGAGCACAGCCTCTGATGCTGGTTGCTACTATCTATCTCTGAACCACAAGGTCTCAATTCTGGCTGTCTCAGTCTACCTCAGGACCAAACAGACTCTGTGCTGGCTGTCTCAGTCTACCTCAGGACCACACATACTCTGTGCTGGTTGTCTCAGTCTACCTCAGGACCACACAGACTCTGTTCTGGTTGTCTCAGTCTACCTCAGGACCACATAATCTGTTCTGGTTGTCTCAGTCTACCTCAGGACCACACAGACTCTGTTCTTGCTGTCTCAGTCTACCTCAGGACCACACAGTCTCTGTTCTGGTTGTCTCAGTCTACCTCAGGACCACACAGACTCTGTTCTTGCTGTCTCAGTCTACCTCAGGACCACACAGTCTCTGTTCTGGTTGCCTCAGTCTACCTCAGGACCACAGACTCTGTGCTGGCATTCTCAGCCTACCCCAGGACCACACAGACTCTGTGCTGGTTGTCTCAGTCTACCTCAGGACCACACAGACTCTGTGCTGGTTGTTTCAGTCCACCTCAGGACCACACAGACTCTGTGCTGGCTGTCTCAGTCTACCTCAGGACTTCAAGGTCTTGCTGCTGGCCCTCACTCTTTACCTCAGGACCACATAAAACTGATGCTCAACAACATACATAGTATGAGTGGGGTCCAGATATACTCCAGGACCTCTAGGGCTTTATGCAGGCTGTTTCCCTACAGCAGGTGATTCTCTTTTTATGTAGAATTTATAACAGTCTGTTGTGGATTGACCACCTGACATTTTGGGTAAATAATAAATTAATGCCCAGGTACACATGGGGCTTGTCTAACTTTATGTTTTTGTGGAAAATAGTAATTATCTGACAAATTATATATATTTAACTTGAGCTGAAAGCGGTGGGGGGATGGTCTATCTTAGAAATGCCAATGATTGGTGGTCACAGTGCACATTCAGGTTTGGGGAGAGCTGGTGGAGGGAATCGAGGGACATTTGAGGAATTAAGCTGCCCAGCACTTTAAAGTCAATACAATCACAGCAGGAGACAAAACTACTATATGTAACATGTATGCTTGCTTGTGTAGACAGATGTGTTAATTACTGTATCCAGTCTGACCCCTGACCTATTGTTTTAGTTGTGTTGGCGGGGCATGGCCACCAGGTGGCAGCCTCTCTCCGTCAGTTCTCAAAGGTCAGAGGTTATAGGTAGACCAATGAGATACCAGAGACAGATATCTGGGATCAGGAGGGAGCCAAGCTGAAAGGAATTTGCCTCTTGTTCTCTAGTGTTATCCTCTTACTCGTCCAGTATGTCCACCAATCATAATGGAGCAATCTCACACTATATTTGATGAATCATGTTTTTTTGCAATTACAGTTACGCAGTTGTAACCTTTTTAAATCACATTTTACATGTGGTCACTATATGTACAGTTGTGCTCATAAATTTGAAATTGTGAAATTTTGGCATTGATTTTGACTGATTATGACTGATCTTGCACAAACATCTACTTTTATTTAAGGATAGTGATCATATGAAGCCATTTATTATCAAATAGTTGTTTGGCTCCTTTGTAAATCATAATGATAACAGAAATCCCCCAAATAGCCCAGATCAAAAGTTTACATATCCTTGAATGTTTGGCCTTGTTACAGACACACAAGGAGACACACATAGGTTAAAATGGCAATTAAAGGTGAATTTCCCACACCTGTGGCTTTTTAAATTGCAATTAGTCTCTGTGTATAAATAGTCAGTGAATTTGTTAGCTCTAACATGGATGCAATGAGCAGGCTAGATACTGAGCCATGGGGAGCAGAAAATAACTTTCAAGACCTGAGTAACAAGGTAATGGTACTTTATAAAGATGGAAAAGGATGTAAAAAGATATCCAAAGCCTTGCAAATGCCAGTCAGTACTGTTCAATCACATTGTGGAAAATTCTGGAATCTCTTGATACCAAGCCAAGGTCAGGTAGACCAAGAAAGATTTCAGCCAAAACAGAGAGAAGAATTGTTCGGGATACAAAGAAAACCCCACAGGTTACCTAAGGAGAAATACAGGCTGCTCTGGAAAAAGACGGTGTGGTTGTTTCAAGCAGCCCAATATAACGAAACTTGAACAAAAATGAGCTACAATATGCCCGACATCACCTTGACACGCCTCACAGCTTCTGGCACAATGTAATTTGGATTGATGAGACAAAAATAAAGATTTATGTTCACAACCATACCATCTCCACTGTGAAGCATGGTGGTGGCTCACTGATGTTTTGGGGGTGTGTGAGCTCTAAAGGTACAGGGAATCTTGTGAAAATTGATGGCAAGATGAATGCAGCATGTTATCAGAAAATACTGGCAGACAATTAGCATTTTGCTGCACGAAACGCTCTTAGACTTTCCAACATGACAATTACCCTAAGCACAAGGCCAAGTTGACCCTCCAGTGGTTACAGGAGAAAAGGTGAAGGTTCTGGAGTGGCCATCAGTCTCCTGACCTTAATATCATCGAGTCACTCTGGGAAGATTTCAAACGTGCGGTTCATGAAAGACGACCAAAGACTTTGCGAGACCTGGAGGCGAATGGGCAGCTATACCACCTGCAAGAATTCGGGCCTCATAGACAACTGTTACAAAAGACTGCACGCTGTCATTGATGCTAAATGGGGGAACTAAGGGGAGGCAGACTTTTGAACAGGGGTCATTTCATTTTTTACTTAGTTGCCATGTTTTGTTTTATGATTGTGCCATTCTGTTATGACCTACAGTTGAATGTGAATCCCATAACAAATAAGATGTGTTTTGCCTGCTCACCAATTTCTTTCTTTAAAAATTGTACATATATTACCAATTCTCCGTGGGTATGCAAACTTTTGAGCACAACTGTAGACTGTTTGTCAGGGATGTAATTATCACTTTTTGTAGACTGTCTACTAGAGAGACACTCATCACAACATGTAGACTTCCAGGAACTTATCAGTATATGATGACTGTCTGACAAGGACTTATCACTGTACATAGACTATTTGCCAGGAATGTATTCATCACTAAAAACCATTTACAGTGGCTGTGTTCATGATGAAAATTATTGCGTCTTATTGCTTAACTAGATCTACCTTTGGAAAACCAGGATTCCGTTAATTCTATTAGAATTCAGAACCGTTCTCATTGATCTACACGTAACAATGGCAAAACAACTACTCAGCAATATTTGGCGAACCCCCCAAAACCAGGGATCCAAGAGGCTTTGTGGTCCAGCATGTCTGATTTTACAGGGAAATACTTCCACATCCACAGGCTGTCATTGGCCCCAAGCTCTGAGTGACATCTGAACTGCACAGTGAGGCCCCGCCTAGTCTCGGCTATGCCGCCTCTTTGGCAAATGCTGACCTTTCACTTCCTGACGCAGCAGTTGTATTTAACACACACACACACACACCATGGGCTTTGTAGGGTTTGTTCAGCCCTCACACCAATACAAACCTATATATGAACACACAGAGTATGGACTCAGTGTTCTCCATCAATATCCTGTTTTACCTTAAAATAAACAGTTGTCCAAACCCTTACACAACTTTAACCGCAGTTGTAACTTTAACCCAAAACCTAACCTAGGTGTTTGAAAAACATGAGAACAAAATGTTTCCACAAGGTTTATTATCCCAGTTTCACCAACTTAGTGAGGATGTTTGGTCCTCAAATGTCTAGTAAAACTAGGACACACACACACTTCTCAGCCTTCCATTGGACACACACACACACATGAGCAGCCTTCCATTGGAGAGGGCCCACATACAGTAATCCTGGTTGTGGCTGTTGTGTTTAGAATCAGATGTTAGGGACCCCACTGGTAGCGCCCCACAAGTAAGTAAAGCACACACAGAAAAACTCGGCACTCACAAAACATCAACTTTGTGTTTTTATTTCAAAATAATGTTTTTCCCACAGGCAGGTTGGAACCCAGAGTTCTAGAAGCCCCAAGGTTCTAGAAGAGAAGCACTACTCTGTATCAATGCACCACCAGTCTGTCAGACAACTGGGGGTTCACGCACGCATGCAAACACGCACGCACATTAAAACACAAGAGTTTCAAACAGAGAAGTGGCGATTCTAAACACTTTTCTAAAAAGCCACAAATATTCTTGATGGCAATTCCTCACGCCTGGGTTAACAGTCCCCTGTAATGTCATGGATGGGGGGGGCAACTTCCTTTACAGTAATGTGACCACAAAGAGCCTTCATCAGCGAGGGGATATGACATCTCCATTTAAAAAGGAAGAGATTGGTAGAGATGGGAACCCTTGAGGTTTATGTCAGTGCCAGATAAATAATATATTTGCGTCCGTTTTATAAAAACATGTCACTTCATTCTATCTATCGAGAAAAGGCAGAGGGAGGGGTGTAAAACAAAAAATTGAGGCGAGAAATAAAGAACTGCAAAAAGGAATTTGGATGGTAGGGGTGCTGCTGGTTATCTTCCCTAAAATCACATGTCTAAAAAAAATTCAGCATTTTACAAAATCCTCGTAAAAAAGATCCTTCACTTATTTCCAGGCAGGGAGGAGTCAGCGACACCTCTTCATTCTTTCTCCTCCTCAGACCCCGCCTCCACAGCCTCAGTCCCCTGCAGGAAGACATGCAAGTACACCATGATGTCATGAAGGGACCAATGAGAACCCTGTGGGAGGCGCCCTGTCCGTCCGTGGCCACTAGGGCTGGAGTTAGTAATATCACAACCTACCCACAGCACGCCACACACAGACACATCATACGGTCACAGTGTAGTCTAAGACACAGTGTTAGAGTTAAGGTTTAAAGCAGTCAGGCGTCTAAACAGCAGTGGTTGAACAGTCATTTTGTCACACAAAAACTGACAGCTGTTACACTACATGAAATGCACATAGGTGTTATTCTGCACAGGCCAAACACTGGTTAAATTCAAAGGGATGGAAAGAGGTCGCAACCTTACATCCAACTTTACGTCCAACTACAGCCTCTTTGAAGGCAACGGGCAGCGCCGCTTGGCCGACTACCATCTCGTGATTGGTCACTCCCGACGGCCCAGAGTGGATGTGACTCACGCAGGGTCATCAGGAGGGACCTGTCGATGAAGTTGGATTGCGTCCCACCCACTTGACTACATTAAGACGGACATATTCCACAGCGATGCAGGAGTGCGAGCGCACGTCCTCTCCCCACACGCGACCTCGTTCCATCTTCACGGTTGGACCACACTCTGACTAAATCCCACGGCACACGGTTTGGCTGAGTGTCTGTGGGTCATACCATGTACTCTGACTGTCTCACTCTGGCCTCGGACTGACGTAGAGTAGGGGGTAATACTTCTGTAGTAAGTAACACTGACACTGGAACGGGACACACAGATCTGTGTGCGCGCATGTGTGTGTGTGTGTGTCAGATATTGAGACAAAGGGGGAACATGAAAGGAAGATAGTTAGATGACTGCAGCACGCACCACCTCGCCCCACCCTCTAACCTTCTACACTCTACCCATAACCTGACAGAGGCGTGGCATAGCGTACCTCCTTTGTCGTGGGCTGTCCGTTGTGGGAGGGTCCGTCCTCTTTCTTCCCCTTAGCTCCACCTTTTTTCCCCTTCATGGCCTTGTCGTCGACCTTCTCCACTGGCTTCTGGGCGGAAAGAGCAAATCAGAACACGGAACAGAAACAGCAAGCCAATCGAAACACGGAGACAGAGGCGGCCAAACACAACAGAGGACCGAAAACACAAGTGAGTAAATCCTGAACACCCTTGAAAATAAAAACATTTGTGAAACACTTATGAAACAACATGCATTTACACATAAATGCTCCAACTTCTGGAAGTGTCTTGGTGTGTGTGTGTGTGTGTGTGTGTGTGTGCGCGCGCGTGTGCGTTCACACATGAGGGTGCCCTGTGGCATTACCTTGGCGATAGCCTTTTTAGGCTTGACATCAACAGGTTTGGGAGGAGCCGGTTTCTGTAGATCATAGAGGGAGAAGTTTGCATTAGCATTACCCTAGCTCAGAGAGTTAGGAGTTACCATATATTTAGTTTAGCTTAGCCTAGCATAAAGTGGGTGGAAACACCATAGAATTAGCTTAGCTTTGGGAATGGGGCATTTCTATAGAATTAGCTTAGCTGAGTGAAATGAACTTTTCAATGGAATTAGCTAAGCTGGGTGAACAGAGCACTTCTATAGAATTAGCTTAGCAAAGAGAATGTGAAAATACCATAGAAATAGCTTAGCATAGAAATACACTGCATGTCCAACTTGAACAATAAGTTCATTGTAAATTATAGGTGAGAGCCTACAATAGGCCTACCCACTAGTATCCTACAGAGTGAAAAAGTGGAACATCGACATACCAATGGCTTATTGCTAGAGTTTATTTATCACCAGTGACCAGGTTTTAAAAGGCATGTTTATATAGTGCAGTATATCATTTGATGATTTCAGGTTTAAATACAAAAAGCCACCAGAACCTCTCAATAATCTGTAACTATGTAATAATTTACTCTATAGTAAGACAGTCAAGATTTGGCCGAGCTAATAGATTGTGGTGGTTGCAAAAGCCGGGGTTGCAGGTTCAATTCCCATAGGGGACAAGCAAGTAGGGAGGGGAAGTATAAAATGGATGCACTTAGTCCCTTAAGTGGCACGAGATTACAGTGTATGTTAAATGATGTAACTGTAATTATGTAATAATACTATTTAAAAAGGGGCAAAAAGCTTAAAAGTGTACCAAGAGCTATAGGCCTCTGTGAAATGTAATGCACCAAATAAAGAATAGGATGACATTTCGCACTCAGCCAAGTTTGCCGTGCCTGACAGTGTCAGTGAAATCACATGACGGACAACGGGTGAACAGAATGGAACCAACAGAGATAAACATCAAACAAAACAAGGAGAGACAAGCAAAAACAAGCACAGGATCAGACACAACCTGCAGGAACCTTTCCTCACTAGCACCTGTTGAACACTGAATGGAACACTCAGAAAGTGGATTTAGAGGTAATTTTGAATGTTCATTAGAGTCCCATCTAGATTCTAGAACACATATTTAGAACAGTCTAGCACTACTAGTGCAGCTTTACTGATTTACTACTTGTATAGCTTAGTACACTGTTAGTGTAGCTTTACTGATTTGATTAGAATTGTTTCGATACTCCTAACAAGATTTCAGGTGGAGGTGAAAATCTGACCTCACAGATTGTGGCTGGTCCTCAAGTGGAGCAATAGAGAGATAGCAGCAAGAGGTGGAGGAGAGAGAGAAAGGTAGAGGGGAAAATTAAACTTACCGATGACAACCTCTCTGACCTTCTGGTGGGCTAGAGAGAGAGAGAGGGAGAGAGAGAGATAGTGGAAGAGAGGGACCGGGAGATGGGAAGGGGAAAGGGGCATATCAGTCGTGTGTTGAGTGGTTAGTAGTGTACTAGGGCAGTAGTGATATCCTGTTGTCTATAGTAGTGTACTAGGGCAGTAGTAGTGTCCAGGTGTCTATAGTAGTGTACTAGGGCAGTAGTGATATCCTGGTGTCTATAGTAGTGTACTAGGGCAGTAGTAGTGTCCAGGTGTCTATAGTAGTGTACTAGGGCAGTAGTAGTGTCCAGGTGTCTATAGTAGTGTACTAGGGCAGTAGTAGTGTCCAGGTGTCTATAGTAGTGTACTAGGGCAGTAGTAGTGTCCAGGTGTCTATAGCAGTGTACTAGGGCAGTAGTAGTGTCCAGGTGTCTATAGTAGTGTACTAGGGCAGTAGTAGTGTCCAGGTGTCTATAGTAGTGTACTAGGGCAGTAGTAGTGTCCAGGTGTCTATAGTAGTGTACTAGGGCAGTAGTAGTGTCCAGGTGTCTATAGTAGTGTACTAGGGCAGTAGTAGTGTCCAGGTGTCTATAGTAGTGTACTAGGGCAGTAGTAGTGTCCAGGTGTCTATAGTAGTGTACTAGGGCAGTAGTAGTGTCCAGGTGTCTATAGTAGTGTACTAGGGCAGTAGTGATATCCTGGTGTCTATAGTAGTGTACTAGGGCAGTAGTAGTGTCCAGGTGTCTATAGTAGTGTACTAGGGCAGAAGTAGTGTCCAGGTGTCTATAGTAGTGTACTAGGGCAGTAGTAGTGTCCAGGTGTCTATAGTAGTGTACTAGGGCAGTAGTGATATCTTGGTGTCTATAGCTGTGTACTAGGGCAGTAGTAGTGTCCAGGTGTCTATAGTAGTGTACTAGGGCAGTAGTAGTGTCCAGGTGTCTATAGTAGTGTACTAGGGCAGTAGTAGTGTCCAGGTGTCTATAGTAGTGTACTAGGGCAGTAGTAGTGTCCAGGTGTCTATAGTAGTGTACTAGGGCAGTAGTAGTGTCCAGGTGTCTATAGTAGTGTACTAGGGCAGTAGTAGTGTCCAGGTGTCTATAGTAGTGTACTAGGGCAGTAGTAGTGTCCAGGTGTCTATAGTAGTGTACTAGGGCAGTAGTAGTGTCCAGGTGTCTATAGTAGTGTACTAGGGCAGTAGTAGTGTCCAGGTGTCTATAGTAGTGTACTAGGGCAGTAGTAGTGTCCAGGTGTCTATAGTAGTGTACTAGGGCAGTAGTAGTGTCCAGGTGTCTATAGTAGTGTACTAGGGCAGTAGTAGTGTCCAGGTGTCTATAGTAGTGTACTAGGGCAGTAGTGATATCTTGGTGTCTATAGCTGTGTACTAGGGCAGTAGTAGTGTCCAGGTGTCTATAGTAGTGTACTAGGGCAGTAGCAGTGTCCAGGTATCTGCAGTCGTGTATTAGGGCAGTAGTAGTGTCAAGTAGTACTGTAGTAGTAGTGTTTTAGAGATGGTAGTAGTGTACTAGTAGAAGTAGTGTACTAGGGTAATAGTCTTGTTCTTGTGGTAATATGAGTGTTACTAGTGTAGTATTTGCAGTATTTGTATTCCACTAGGCATGTCAATAAAGAACAAATAATGATGTGGCCTGCTGTTAGGATGGGGGCTGAGATTAAGAATACAACCTATATGAGATTGGACGAGATATTTATCAACATGTATCAGCGTGTATAACTGTTTGCTTTCTGTGTATGTGGAAACAGTATTCCATGACGAGGGTGTTTGCGGTTGTGTAAAACACACCAATCACTGCACACATAACACACACACACACAGCTGATCACCCCACACACACTGAGCTCCTACCTCATGTTTGGTGACTTCCTGCTTGGTGACTACTTCCTGCTTGGAAACTTCCTGCTTGGTGACCTTAGGGGCATCCTTAGCATCGGCCCCTTCGGGAGACTAGAGGAAATACAGACACAGACACATTTAATTTAATTTAATTATGTCCATGAATATGAGTATTCTTCGAGTCCCGACCTGTGGAAAATAAAACTGGTGGTGCTTTGTAACAACAGGTTGGTTACAGGAACTGCAGACTACTTTTGTGAAACACAATAGTTTGGTTACTATAGTTACAATAGATTCTGGTTACTAGGCGCATACAGTTGCGGTCAAACGTTTACATACACTCATGGACATGAATGTCATGGCAATATTGGGCTTTTTCAGGGGAAGAATGTTTGTACAACATACATCTTTAATAAAAAAAATATATATAATTTTGGTGCACTGGTTTTAATTCATTTGGGGTTTTCTGTTGATATTTTCAAAATGTCCTTTAAATTTGCCAAGGCTCCTAAATTCCTGTTAGTGATCATGATTGACTACAGCTGGTAGCTTCTCTGTGCCAACATGAAAAGGGTTGACCAACACAGCACAATGGGGAAGTCCAAGGAGCTCAGTGCAGATCTGAGATTTCAGGAATATCTCATGGAGCCATTTCTAAACTACTGCAGATTCCAAGATCATCGGCTCAAACAATTGTTTGAGTTATTGGATGGTGTAACCACTTTGCCACGGTCTGGAAGAAGTCCGAAACTATCACCCTCAGCTGAGAGAAAATTAGCTCAGATGGTCAGGAACAACCCAGGAACCACCAAGGCACAGGTCTGCCATGAACTGGAAGCTGCTGGAACACCAGGGACACAGTCTACAGTCAAGCGAGTTTTACATTAGACTGAAAGGCTGCCGTCCAAGAAAGAAGCCCCTTCTCTAAAAAACAAGCTCCCTTCAAGCTCAACTAAAGTTTTCAGCTGACCACATGGACAAAGAAAAGGCCTTCTGGAGGAAAGTATTATGGTCAGATGAGACAAAGATTGAGTTGTTTGGCCACAATGACCAGAGGTATGTCTGGAGGAGTAAAGGTGTGGTTTTCAACCACAAGAACCAGCTGTTAAGCATGGTGGTGGAAGCATCATGCTCTGCCAATAGAACTGGTGCATTGCACAAAGTGGATGGAATAATGAAGAAGGAGGACTACCTCTGAATTCTTCTGCATTACCTCAAGCTATCAGCCGTACAGTTGAAAATTGGACACAATTGGGTGTTCCAACAGGATAATGACCCCAAACACACATAAAAGCTGGCTGTGGAATGGATAAAGCAGGCAAACATTAAGCTTTTGGAATGTCCTTACCAAAGTCCTGACAACAACCCTATCGAAAATCTGTGGACCGTGGTTGAAGGTTGAGTCTGTGTCAGGAAAACAACATATTTAATTGAACTTAATTGAACCAATTCTGCCAAGAAGAGTGATCAAATATCCAACCAGAATTCTGCCAGAAGTTTGTTGGCTACCAAAAGCATCTGGTCAAAGTGAAACTTGCTAAGGGACATTTAACCATATATTTGGGGTGCTGTATGTATATTCTTTGACACTGTATGTATAATTTTGACCCTGTGTTGATTACAGAAAACCCAAAATGAATTAAATCTTGTGCACCAAACACTATTTTATTTATATTAAAGTAAAACTGTGCTGTACAATCATTCTACCCCAGAAAAAGAACAGTTCGAAATCATTGAAAGCACAAAACTGCCATGACATTCATGTCCATGATGAGTGTATGTAAACTTCTGAAAGCAACTGTAGATAAGTGTAAACATATACTTTTACTACAGAATATACAATGGACATGTCAAATATGTGTATTTATAGTTTAGGACTAGGCCAAATCTGTTTAAAGACTAGGACTAGACTTCACCTGGTTTTTTTTTAATTCTGGGACTAGGCCTAATCTGTTTTAATAGTCCAGGACAATGCCTACTTGGTGTGTTTGTAGTCCAGGATTATGCCTAATCTGTGTATTTATAGTCCAAGACTAGGCCTAGTCTGTGTTTATTGTATAGAACTATGCCTAATTTGAGTTTTTAAAGTCCAGGCCTAGGCCCAATCTGACTATTCATAGTCCAGGGCTAGGCCCAATCTGTGTATTTATAGTCCAGGGCTAAGGCATTTATGACAGGATTAGGGATTCATTAACTTCCCTCATTTTAAGGTTAACCCTGTTTTGTCATGTTTTAATCAGGTGAACTATTTAAATACTTATCCAAGTTAAATATTAAAGTAAAATACTCTTCTGACATTTCCTGATGTTTTGTAGCTAAGCAGTGGGAAAAGCCAGGAATACTGGGCCCCCTAAAAAGATAGATGCCTGGGCCCCCTCACTTATAGTCAACATTGATATTATTACAATCAGAGGGTTTCACCAAGCTATTGGCCCTGTGAATCATATACACTGTTATAACAATTCATAAACAGGCTAGAAATGTACACTTTTTTAAGCTTGCATTCAACAAACTTGCTTTCGTGTTAAGAGCATTTATGGTTTATGATACATTATTTAATGTAAGATCAAATTTTACATTGATCTTCATTTCTGTGTCCTCACTCAGACAGTGTTTGTTTGGCACGTTTCCTATTTCTTTGTTTTTTTTGGCTGGCTCAGTAGCTACCACAGTAATGGATGGACTCAACCATAAAGGTATAAAATTCAGAAGGATGTGCACTTCCTGTTTTGCCCTTATATTGGACAGTTTGATTTATAGTTGAAGAATCATAAACGTTTTTGCTCAGAAAATAGAGGCGTTTAGCCCAGACAAGAAATGGCAGTAAAATGTAATGTAGGAACGTGTTGATAATTCCATCCACAACAAACCTTTTAGAATTTAGAACATTTCGTGCACACACAGCCAATCCGACAGACCGGTAAGGGAGACAAGGCTGTAATTGGCTAGCCCATCCTTGGTCGCGGTAAAGTAGGCTATGCAAACACCCCAGTGGTTTGGTCCGAGGACATTGATGCATCGTTTGCGACGACCTCCACCCAGAAAAAACGACTCACTACGGAGAAAATAACAAAAGGTGGGCAACCGTTGTTGCTGTAGGAGAGCACACATCCCTAACAATACCTGCGCTCGCGCTAACACAATGCACCACTGCCAAGCAAGAGAACAGGGCTGTTTGGATCGGAACGGCTGACGGCTCGCTCACTCTTTTCCTGCCTCTCGCGCGCTGTCTCTTATTCTCTATCCTTCTCTTTTTTGCCTCGTGCCCTCGTCCTCTCTTTTTTCGCTAAGCCTCTCTCAATTCAATTTAACGGGCTTTATTGAAACGTGAAACCTGTTCACATTGCCAAATTAAGTGGAGAACAATAAATAATTAATACATACAAATAATGACAAATAAAGTACAAAACAACAAGAAATTCTCATTTACAATTGCCTCCCCGCTACTGTCCATTTCGCAGGGTTTTAAATGTGGCGTTTGGAAGGCTACAGAGAGGGGAGGAAGAGGGTGTTGCTGGAAAATGGCTCTAGACAAAAAGACATCTACCTTCCAGCGACAGATTAATCATCCTCAGCGAAAAAGACATTCCAAATACATAAAAATGCACAAATCCCGCAGTTGCGACGGGGACAAAGCGGTCACTTTTAACCGAGCATTTGCTCCGCTGTGGTACGCGTCTATATTGGCTGACTGAAATTCCATTGCGTGAACTGTATGCGCACCGTACGTTGACAGCCGTTTAGTGTGGGTGCACAAGTAGGACAGCCGCCAACATAGCCACCATGGAGCGCGACACCCCGGCTTATCAAGAAAACATACTGAATTACACCGAGGAATACTGACATGTCTCGCGCTCCGGACTTCCTACCGGAACACAGGGTCAGACGTAAAGCGCTCTAAGCCGCGATGTTCAGGTTTGGAAACTTTTACATGAGCTCACCTGCTCCGCGTCACCAAAACAGAACCGGGGTTGGAAAAGAAGCGCCGATAAACTCGCGGATAGAACCAAAACGGCATGCACATTTTATATCTTAAGGGTTATTTATTCAGAACAGGTCGACTTACCTTCCTTTTAGGCATGTTGATTACAGAGGTATTATTCCGCCAGAGAGGAAAGAAGAAGTCAACCTGCAGGTTTATGGTGCGAGTTTAGAACTAACACCAGATACTGGATCAATACTAAACACCTTCCCTAATCACATGCTAATCATATGCAGACAGTCTTCTCTGCATTCTGCCCGTCCATTGGCCAAAACATCCAAAACCTTCTCTTGCAGTGCCGCGGGATTGGCTAAGCCCCCTGTATGCACATTTCGCAGCTGTTCATATTGGTGGAAGTTTAAGAATAGGTATTCCATCGCTCGTATCTCATTGGCTACTGATTTTTGTATGTTTCTCCATGGCGATGGACAGATGTAAGGGTTAAAAGTGGAGAGAATAGAGACGAGAGAAGAAAGGCCAATAGAAAGGTGGCAGGTGTCTAGGTGATTCTGGGTAGTGTAGTGTAGTGTCAGATTACAGCTGACTAAAGAGATGGACTGTGTTAGAACCACGCAACCAATCAATAATGATCAATAAGGCAAACAGTTTCATATAGTAGGCAAGAGTCCACGTTAAATCACCTGAGGTGTCCACCAACACTGACAAGCGCAAACTGCGCATACTGATCCCATGTATATTCATATGATTTTCCTATCATTCTCAGGAGACTGAGCAACTCTGACCTGTCAGTCATTCCTCGGTCAATGTGACCTTGTTGGTAAATGGTGTCATTTGCAGCAAAATGTCTAACCACTGATCATGTTTCCCCTTTGTTCAGACAGAAAGTGATCTAAAGTTTGGCAAAAAAATGTGCTTATAATCCATGGAATGTCATTAATTGTCATTATATGATAAATGTATTTGATGTAGTGATTCAACCAGTGTCTCCAAAAGCTGAGTTGTTGGATACATCCAATCAGGGAACAAAACAAATGAAAGAAAACACTCTCCGATAACGGGAAATACATGTGGGAAGGTAAAAATGTATATAAGGATATATTAATGAGTAAAGGTACGGGTTAAATTACCTTTTGTGCCATTCTAACAAATGTTTTTTGGACCCACATCTGCCAAGGTAAGCCTAATACGACCGGAGTGTAGCTACATAACAGCCATTCATGTACTTTCTCTAAAATGTCTCTGCTTCCATATGCATCGCAAACAAATTAATGAAAAGAGTTGTTAACCACAAAAAAGCTGAAATATGCAGGTCAACAGGACAACTTAGAAGGTCAGGGAAGACCTGTATTGAATGCTTCTGTGCCACATTACTGAGGACATTTCCAGAGCAGTTAGCCTATAGTGTGGTCACTGTGCAAACTAGCAGTCCAGTGACACGGGACACACAGGCATTAGCCCATTGCAAACTAGTGTTCTACCCCACTATGACATCACAATGAGTGGATCTTACACAACATTCTACATGCAGATGACAATGAAGCTCAATTAACGCAGCGTTCTACCGAAAGAACTCTGCGCAACAATGACCAGGGTAGATTCTTTATTCGCCTAGGCATAGTTGCGTTAAAGGCATCAATGGGACCTGACCAAAGCAGTGGAAATGTGTGGGGGAAAGATGATGTGGGGGGGAAAGCGCTGGAATCTCCTCATTGCCCCCCCGCTAAATTAGCCTAGGTTTTGGATGTTGTCGCTGTTGTATATTTTCACACCGTAAGGTAAACAGTGAGGCAAAATTCATAGTTTGACCCTATGGATTTCATTTAAGTCATCGTCACCAGTCAACTGCACCACAGCTAAAGCCAACTTTGACTACCGCCACCAATTGTTGCATGCCAGCTATGCTACCAGCTTATATGAGCACGAGGTAGCATTTAGCTGTCAGTTCTAAACCTGAACAGGACCATGTCGTAATTGCTATGAAGCCTAAAAAAACGAATCAGTCTTGAGTAACCAAAATGAAGGCTTGTTGCAATCATGACACATTCTGATGAATATCCGACAGGTAACCCCTCCCCCCTCCACACCTAGGCCACCCTGTCAGCTAAATGGAAAATATAGCAAGACAATGTCATTGACAAAGACAGAAAAGACCATTTGTTACTGTGACAATGGATGTGTATTTCCAGAGCTGTTTGTTCCATTGGCTATCTGGGATGTGTGTGTGTGTGGGGGGTTACCAGAGAAAGCCATGTAATGGTCAAACCTCACTTTGCAAAAAATAGAACATTAAAATATAATATCACAATAATAACAACATCAAAATATAATGGTGAAATGTATATAATATAGAATATCAGTTCCAAGGTCTTACGCTGCTATACTATTGTGCTGGGGGATTGGGTCAGTTCTCCTTCCCCACTAAGTTCTCCTTCTCCACTATACATCGTTGTTAATATGAGAATTGCATTTCAAACTTTAGGAGGACATGAGGTCCTGGTCCACACCTGCAGAGTACCTGGTTTGGGGGGCCTGTTGCTGTCCCTGTCCTTGTCCATCTGGTCATACTTCTGACCTAGTCTAAATTTAAATAGACTCTGGATTTAGCCCACATGCATTTATTCATTATTCCAATTGGACTCTTAATATCTCACCCGGCACAGCCAGAAGAGGACTGGTCACCCCTCTGAGCCTGGGTCCTCTCTAGGTTTCTTCCTAAAATTCGTCCTTCTTAGGAAGTTTTTCCTAGCCACTGAAATTCAACACTACTGTTATTTGCTCCTTGGGGTTAAAGGCTGGATGTCTCTGTAAAAGCACTTTGTGACAACTGCTGTTATAAAAAGGGCTTTATAAATGTATTTTATTGACTGAATGATTGAATATAGTATATATAGAATAATATAGAATATTACAATATAATGGACAAAACTGTAATATAGATTCACAAATATAATGGCATAACTTTACTGTGGAAATACTATATATTGAGATCCTTCTTAACAAATGTTCTAGGGAGAGATATGTATATTTGGAATGCATGGCTAGTCACATATTATTATTTACTTGGTGAATCCACAGAGATAACCTTGAAAAATTCATAAAGGTCACTATACAGAGTGGTGATGTGTGTACTAACTACGCTTATAGCAACACATCTGTAACCTTTTATCCAGAATAGGACACAATGTGACATTTATTCCAGTATAGGACATGGTGTTGTGACCTTTAATCTAGAATAAGACATGGTGATGTGACTTTTAATCCAGAATAAGACATGGTGATGTGAACTTTAATCCGGAATACAACATGGTGATGTGACCTTTAATCCAATATAGGACATGGTGTTGTGACCTTTAATCCAGAATAAGACATGGTGATATGACCTTTAATCCAATATAGGACATGGTGTTGTGACCTTTAATCCAGAATAAGACATGGTGATGTGACCTTTAATCCAGAATAAGACATGGTGATGTGACCTTTAATCCAGTATAGGACATGGTGATGTGACCTTTAATCCAGAATAAGACATGATGATGTGACCTATAATCCAGAATAAGACATGATGATGTGACCTATAATCCAGAATAAGACATGGTGATGTGACCTATATGATGGGCACTGACATTGCTGCCCATCTCAGGGTCGTGGAGATCATTCTTTGAGAGATGACAGGAGAGTCGGTCGGACACGGTAACCCTGGGTTGTTTCAGAAAAGACAGACAAAAGGGATAACTGTCTTCAGGTGTTGATGTGAGATGGGTCAAGCGTTGGTCAGAGGAGACACAGCCAGGGGTCAGAGATGAGTTCACGAGGTAGATAAGGAATGAAAGGTGTACAGAGATGATATGGAGAAGAGCCGATAGGGCCATGGGACAGGTTCTTGGGGGATTAGACATTAGGATTTCATGTGGATAGAGCAGGGGGAAGTGGCTAATGTTTAAGAGGTTTCAAGTTTCAAGGTATATTAGTCAAACGCACCGAACAACACAGCGTCATCCTGCACAATGACATTATTGTGACATGGCGCATGACAAACTACGTAATGAGAGTTAAGAGGATGAGTATATAAGCAAAAATATAGTCAGACAGAAAATTATGATAAAATAAAGCAACAATATACATAACACAATACACTAGCAGCAATTAAAAAAAGAGTACTCTAAACTAGCAGCAATCTGGGTAGTATTATTGAACATTTAGATAGGGCAAGTATGCCAGGAATATACATAACAGTGTCAACTAGTAGCAATTGGAAGAGTTATTGAGTATTATAGATACATGTGCGATAAGCTTATGAATGGTGGCATAGCACACTACAACTACCTAGTGAGAATTGAAGAAGAAAAATTAAAACACCAAAGATACAGCAAGTCAAGACCATGTAACATTTCTAACTCAACAGCAGCATCTACAGAACCTAATGATACTACAGAGGACGCTCACAAACAGTCTCATTTACTGTATTGAAATATGCATGCATAAACTTGAAGCAACTGATTGATGATCATTGGTATTTTGCACTTGCATGCAAAATTAGTATATGAAGAGGATTCTATATACATTGTTGTTATATGTCAATATTTTTTCAATTAACCAACTGGGAATATATAAGATGTCAGGTGCCTAGTATTCACCTGTAGGCCGCCTTCTGATCAGGGCCCATTCAACTCACCGCCTAAACATAAAACACATTACGTTGTTGTACATTATCTGCACATGAGTGACACCTTGTGGATGCAACGCAGTACTGTCGCTACATTACATCATAGATTTAGTTCCAATCAGATGAATTAGGCGTCCTCAAGTCGAAGAGGAGTTGTGTATTCCATGATCATGTTGTCATTAGCCTTTCTGCAAATAAGTTGGGGCCCCGGCATCTACAAGCCTGCCAGGCAATATCTAGGGAGCACATCATGCAAGTCCCAGTCTGCAAATATTGACGGGGCCCAAGTTGAGCAAGTTCCGAGCTGTGTGACTTTCTGAAGATAGCCTTGCAGATACCGCCCCTATTAGGCGGGATCGAAAACTTATGAATACTCTTTTTATTATGTTTTCTTGTCTTTATTTCCAATTGTCCCACACGTAGACTGGCCAATTAGAGGGGTGGGAGGGCCAAGGCCAGAATGTGTCCCTTTATTGTGCGTGACCGTTGTTCACCGGACTACTGTCCTGACCTATGGCTTCATTGTTTGTAATGCCCTTTAATCCAGAATGTAATGCCATCGCACAGTATTTCAGAACTTGGATTTTGCCAATTCTGCATGCCTTATATTAAGCGGATGGGGAACCTACCTGCGGGGAGTCTCTTCTGTGCTCCACGTAGTCTGTTGAAGAGCAAAGGCTGCAATTGGGAGGTGAACAACGGGTCCAACGATGTTTTTCTACCGTTGTAAGCATTATCTTTGTAATATAACGTACATGTGAGCATACTTATCTGACGTAGTCTTCTTTGCTGGTCTTGTGCGCTGGAGAATATGTGTCGGTCAAGTATAGGCCTTAAGTTGTGTTACAGCTGACGCTCCTCCGTCATATTCAGAAGACATTCGGTAGTGTTTACTGTATATTTGAAAGCTTGGCAAGTCGTCTTATAAACTGAGTAAGGTGTCCGTGGCTACTACATGCGTGAGAACCAATTCTCACTGTCGATTATTCAAATGCACGTCAGTACAGAGAACAACATAAATATAGTGTAAGTTAAAATAAATACAATTGGACCCATTTCAGATTCGAATTGGGTATTCAGCAAGGTTGTCAGAAGTCAATAAGATGAGACGAGCGTCGAAGCAAATTAAAAGCAAAGCTAAACATGATCAAGCTAAACCTTAGCACTTCATAAAAATAAAAAAACACACAAAAAAAAACATCTTCACAACAGATAATTCCTTCGGCAATGAGTGTAGACGTCCATTAGAACCTACGTCATTCGGACAGGTACTTCTTGCTGTTTTTCGGAGAAGCTAAAGAACAACAGTCCATCTTGCTGTACACAATCAGCATTTAATCTTGACGATGCGCATCGATAAATTACAATCAGTTAAATCAAGTAAATTGTCCAATCGCCTCAATTGTTTTCTTTTCTTTTAGTACAATTTGCGCTTTGAATTTGAAGTCAACTGTATGGGCGGTGCTTTCTGCAATAGCAGACTGTTTATTTGTGAGCGTGCTGCGGAATACGAGTCCCCGTGCGCTGATCTGACAAAACGGTAAGGTTGACAGCCTACGTCGTTCTAAATGTCCTTTTTCTAAACCTACATTTCGGTTGTATCCTGTTTAATATCAGTCTCGACTACATTATGCTTTCATTTCAATGTGTCTTAACGATACCATTATTGTTATTTGCTATGTCATTGCAGTCATCTCGGGTCGGGTGGTTGGCTAGATAACGAGAATGTCGGCATACGTATTTACATGTATACTACAGTAGCCCACGCTAGCCGCAAACAACGATAGCTTGATGTTGGTTAAATTTGCATTCTTTGGAGGATGGACAAGGTGACTGTCGTTTATTTTGTAGCAATTTTGGAATGGCTGATAGCTACACATTACGACAATGACGTATGTGGCCTTCTGCAACTTTGAGAGCGTTTGCCTTTATCAGACATTTCAAGCAGGTTGTGGTTGTGCGAACGTTTATCAGACCACTGTCCTAATATCTGTCTTCTACGCTGTTATTCCTGAAATAGCTAGCCTGTCTCTCAAAGCCTACTGTAGCGGCTATCATGTTTTGTAAACAAGCATAAGTTTCGTAACAAAGTGGGTGTAGAAACGCAAGACGTTTAACAGGGACTACGACCCTGTATTTTTTGTGGACTTTTTGGCATTCTAATACCATAACACAACCACTACCCCCTCTGCAACCTACACATTTCTGGCGGACCACATTAGCAATCAACATTGCGAGTGTCCTCAAACTGTCCGTCTCAGTGTCTCTCCTTTGGCCTGTTCTGTCCTCCCAGCAGGCTGCCGTGATGATGTGGACCATAATGCTCAACTGTCAATTAAGAGGAAGAGGGGGAGGACACTGTTGCCTGGGATTGCTCCTAACGTCAGCCCTGACCTTTGCCCTGGCCACACAGATGGACCACCACGGACACCAAGGTAAGATCACGGCCCCGGGCTCTGGGAGAAAATGCAGTGGTAGGATAGTCTGGTCCTGCATGCCCAGAAACACTCCTGGATGACCCCCTCTACTTCTAGTCAGGATCTGATCCAGAGCAGGGGTCACCAGCTGAGGGCGATTCACTACAGGGTAAAAACCAGAAGCATTTCGTCTCTCCAGGACCTGAGCTACCCGTCCTGTCCTCTTGTCCATATTTACGCTGCCTAATCGTGATGTTATGTAACGGCAATTTCTGCGTCAACAGATTTAATACCTTTGACCTCTGCTGTTCTGTACCAGCGCGACCCCTTCGCGACCCCTAGGTCCACTGCTGTCCTTGAATGGGTTTTAACTGTTCTTTCCTCTCCTCTCTTCCGCTCCCATCCCCTCCTGGTCTCCTGCCACAGGCCGGCCCCTTCATTCCATCAGGGACGAGCGTCCCAAGCTGCTTCTGGTGTCTTTCGATGGGTTCCGCTGGGACTACGTGGACCGCGTCCCCACCCCCAACTTCCACGCCCTGATGAATGAGGGGTCAAAGGTGGAGCAGGTGGAGAACACGTACATAACCAAGACTTTCCCTGACCACTACACCCTGGTTACCGGACTGCACGCCGAGACACACGGCATCGTGGCTAACGAGATGTTTGACCCCGACCTTAATGCCTCCTTCTCCATGGAGGGGCCAAGTGCCTATGAGCCACGGTGGTGGGCCGGGGCGGAGCCCCTCTGGGTGACCAATCAGAAGCAGGGTGGGCGGAGCGGAGGGGTGATGTGGCCGGGTTCGGACGTGAAGATTGGCGGAGTGTATCCATCCCGCTACGTGCCCTACAATGCCTCTGTGAGCTTCGAGAGGCGCGTGGAGACCATGGTGGCCTGGCTGGCAGAAGAGGGGCATGGGGAGGGGCCCGGGCAAGGGGGTGTGGACTTTGGTGTGCTTTATTGGGAGGAGCCTGACGAAAGTGGCCATAACCTGGGACCCGAGAGTCCTCTGATGGATGTGGTCATCGCTGATATCGACGACAAGCTGGGGTTCCTCCGCAACGAGTTGCGCAAGAAGGGTCTGGACATATCATAAATACATGTAGTACTACACGTATATACAGATGACAGGGACAGTCTACACACCACATGTATATACAGATGACAGGGACAGTCTACACACCACATATATATATATACAGATGACAGGGACAGTCTACACACCACATGTATATACAGATGACAGGGACAGTCTACACACCACATATATGTACAGATGACAGGGACAGTCTACACACCACATATATGTACAGATGACAGGGACAGTCTACACACCACATATATGTACAGATGACAGGGACAGTCTACACACCACATATATATACAGATGACAGGGACAGTCTACACACCACATATATATACAGATGACAGGGACAGTCTACACACCACATATATGTACAGATGACAGGGACAGTCTACACACCACATGTATATACAGATGACAGGGACAGTCTACACACCACATATATGTACAGATGACAGGGACAGTCTACACACCACATATATATATATACAGATGACAGGGACAGTCTACACACCACATGTATATACAGATGACAGGGACAGTCTACACACCACATATATGTACAGATGACAGGGACAGTCTACACACCACATATATGTACAGATGACGGACAGTCTACACACCACATATATATATATATATATATACAGATGACAGGGACAGTCTACACACCACATATATATACAGA